>NC_063045.1:49594628-49894628 GCF_018812025.1 Megalobrama amblycephala
TTTGTTCAAAGACCATTATTCCTAGTGAGAACTGGGGTTTTTGCATTTTTCACTGCAACCCACAAGTTCATCAGTGCCTAGATCGTGTGAGATAGCAACAGTTTGTTTTGACAGTAGAGTGGCTTTGACGCAAAACATTTTTATGACATGTTATTTACAAAAAATACACACAATTCATTTGTAAATAAAATACAGTTTCAATATCATTAGTCCAAAGACCATAACAAAAACAAAAGTCATGTGACAAAAAGTGCAAAGAGAGATCGCAATTCCCTAGCATTTTAGACAAGAAAAATAGATATGAATTTCCTGCTCATAATCATAATTTAATTTAAAGGGGTCATGACATGAGAAATCAAATTTGCCTTCATCTTATAAGAGGTCTTTATACCATTAAAACGTCCTACAAGTTTCATAGCACAAAACCGTCCTCCTCATTATAAACAAAGCATATATATTTGCATCTGACTACCTCCAGAGCAAGATATCGACGAATAGTTATACATCATCACACCATAGGCTCCACCCACCAGCATTCAGTCACTTAAAAGGCACAATATGTAAGATTTTTGAATTAAAATATCCAAAAACCACTAGCACAATGTTATATATTTTGCTGACTTGTGTACTTACATTATAGCAAATGTTTGCAAGAATGTTTAAATGTTTAAACAGACATATGACAAAGATATGGCATATGACAAACAGAGATATGGCTAGGAACTATACTCTCGTTCTGGCGTAATAATCAAGGAAGTTTGCTGCCATACCATGGGTGCAGCAGGTGCAATGATATTACGGCCATATCGGCCTAGAAAATCGCAACTTTTCTTTTTCCGTCGGAAGAGTCAAGTTTTAAATAGGAAAAATATTGAAACTCTTTGGTAATTTTTGAGCGAAATGCTAATGGTCTTATCAGATTCAATGAACTATGCTAAGCTATGCTAAAAAAGTGGTACCGCCAGACCCGGAGATCGGCTGAATGGATTCGAAAAACGGTAAAACTCAACTTTTTAACTCTAGGGGAGCTGGAAAATTAGCCTATTTTCAAAAAAGTGGAGTGTTCCTTTAAAGGGTCATGAAACCCCCCTCTTTCAGCTCAAGTCTAGCTCACAATCTTTTTGAAAAATGCAACTTAAATGGGCGTGGTGGCTGTGAGAGGAGAGGAGAGGAGAGGGGAGGGGGGAAACTCTCATCGCCAGTAGCCCATGCATATCGACTGTCACTAAAAATCAGTGGTAAAACGTGAGGAAATACTACAATTTTTTAAAAAACTGGAAAAGTTAAAATCTAATGAAATACACTGACACTTTATTTTTGTCTTTTCAAGAGTTACTGAATGCCCTGCTACATATATCCTACAGTAATCGTAATTCTATTTAAAACATATTAATGTACATGTGTAATTACAGTCATTATAAAATATATAGTTGTTTATATACACACTATACATGCATATATTTGGAAAAAAAAATAACGCTTAAAAAAAACCCTTGCGTACATAGCATAGATCTACGCGCCGAGCCTGCAACACGCTCAGTCAGTCAGGCTTGCGTGTCAACTGGAGCAGAGCAAGCGACCAGAGCATTTTTAGATTAATTCCTATGGAAGTTGAGCGTCACATTTAACTTACACGCGGCTCAACTTCCATGAACCGAAAACACTCGCGCTTACCCGCTCGCTCCGCGCCAACGGACACGCACCGTCAGTCAGTCAGTCTCTCTCGCTGTTTAGTGCCGTTAACCGTCCTCGTCATTGGAAAGATCCACGTGGTGTCATGAATAATTAAGAGAGTGTCTTCTCATTGGATAAAAAACTCAGTCTCGTTAATAATTATGAAACACCGATGAGTCATCAAAGTACTATTGTGCTCTGCCACGTCACAGCCTGTGACGTGGACAGGATGAAGATTTTAAACACGGAAGACGAAAATAGCGTACTAAAACTAAAATTTAACCATTTCCCCCTACTATTAAATCTAACAGATGCTAACATTGTCTTCAATGGTGTTCAACACACATACCTCTGTTAAAATCTCAGAAATTTTGGTTTAGGGTTTCATGACCCTTTAAAGGAGCCACCCCGTAAAAATGTATATTTTCAGAGGGCCAGAATGAAGGTTGAAAATAATAGTTTTTTATATATTTATATATATATAAAACAAGCGTTATTAACATTATAAGTGAACCTCAAGGAACATATACAATGTTTAAAAACAATGACAACACAGTTATTCTGAAAATATTAAATGTATGTGCCAACTTACCGTTTTATTATTATTATTATTACTATTACTGTTATTGTGGACTGTCAACATGAAGGCATTATAAACAATACAATAAGAATTTGCTTCACACTCAGAGAGCACACGATCTTCTCAGTAAAAGCGCTTAATACACTTTAGCCTACATGTTGCCTTTGTAGCAACTGTAGGGCACGTTCGGCATTAAAGCAAAGGTTAGTTAGTTCTTATAAATACACTCGTGGCTGTGGTTTAGCAAAGGCTTTATTACAGAATCAATTACATTTTTAGATGCATTTCCATCTCTTGTCTTTCTGCCTGCACAATCAAACAAACCCAGTGGGTAATGTTAGCTTATGTTAGCAGTTGCTAAATTTTAACTCCCATATGATGGCAGCAACTAAGGGGGCTTTAATAATGGCAGTTTAGTTCAACAAAGAATGGTTTGCATGAAAAATTAGTAATGTGTATGCTGTCATGAGGACCGGGTGCTCACCGGGGTACTAAACCTGAAACTACCTGTAGGAGGTGGTCAGAGATCATTTGCAAAGTAACTATGGCGCGATTTGCGTGAATGTGAAAGCAACTCACTCAATCTTGAGTCTGCACTTGTTCAGGAAGTAAAATATCATGCACAATCTATACCGACAAAGATGTTATTAGTTCAATGAAACATGTGGGGAGATGACAGTGCTGAAGATTTACTTTGGATACGAGTGTGCAGTGTAAGATCGAGTGCAATCAGAGTGGCAAATGAATGGCTCGCAATCAGTTGTCTCTTCAAAAGACATTGTAGCCTAAAATATATTGACCTGAGTTGTGTTTTCTATCATGCACTGCACTGTGCACTTTTGTGATGATGCAAAATGAACCCAAATTTTTTTTTTTATGCGTTTTTATGCGTTTTGGACTTGTTGTTTAAGCTCGGCTCATTAAGCGACCAGGTTTATGGAGTAATTAAAGTGAGCAGACACGAGTCGCGATATTTTGTTCTTATTTAGAGCATAAAGCATTTGGATTTATTTCGCTTTATTATGGGCTTGTTCTTGTTCGCTGATTTGTCTAGCAAGATCTGGCAACACAAAGGCTCGTGCTTTCCCTGTGATTCATCACCACACATACAGAAGAGATCCCAGATAGCACACGTACGTCTGCAAGATGTCTGTTAAAGATCACTTCATCTGGAAAGCATCTGCTGTTTACAAACATCTGATAGACATCTTTAAGATGTCAGTTTTACATACATTCTAAATCATAAACATCTTAAAGACATCTTCTAAACGTCTATTTGACATCTGACAGGAAACGTCCTATAGACGTATTGCAGATGAGCAAACACTCTGAAAAACAGCCTACATTTTCCAGACGTAAACACACACATCAAATAAACGTCTCCGAGATGTACGATGCACGTTAAAAACATCATTAACACTAGTTGTTCAGTTCTGTTCTGTACACACTGCACAGAATTTCTGTAAATGCGCTTGTCGCTACCCTTTTTCGGGAGTTAATATGGTTGTAGAATGCGGTGTCACTCCCGTATTTTACTGAACTGTGTGTGTACAGAACGCAATGAAGCACTAAAAGGTGAACTAATAACCGAATTGGCCAACGTAGGCTATAGCATTTTGTTCTAAAGTTGAGAATATTATAAAGTCTAGATAACTTTGAATTAACATCCTACTAACACTACTGAAAAAAGTTTGTTTGTCCTAAGTTTGAAAGAACTTTGCCAGAACATTCTGAAAATGTTCCGTTTTTTGTTTTCTCATAACGGGGATGTAAGGGTACCATATGCTACAAATGTTCATTCACTAATTTTAATTTTTAGCCTTCCTTAAGATTTTGATGTCAATGTGACAGAAAGCAGAAATAGACATAAGGAAGGATTACTGATGTAGGCCTATATATAGAGTTTCTTGAGTTCTTTTTTAAACTGCTGAACTACTCCTTAAAATGCATTGTGAAACATATGAATAAAATAATAAATTAAGACTCTTCATGGTAATTTACCAAAGTTATCACACATTTATGATCTTCATCAGGCAGGAAAATTATTTTTTGGTTATGGTTGATTGGATTTGACCAGTATAACAGATGCAGTGTAGCAATGCTCTGAAACAAATGGTTAAACCAAATGTCCTGTAAACCTCATTTCCACCAAAACCTCTTTTGTAGATCAACATCTTCATGCTCCGATTGGGTAGCTGAACTGAACAAGCGATGAAGTGGTCTGGCTATTTTAACCACAACGTGTGGGAGGTTGTAAATGTATGTTTAGGCAGGTGATACATCAAAGGTTGATGTAGGTCAATGATGAACGTGCAAAGGCAGTACATGTAAAATAAATTAAGATTACTTATCATGACCTTTACTGCTTGCAGTTGCACACACGTTTCATCTGCACATCATAGGGCTGGCATAAGATGCTCTTTTTGAAAGCTATTTCCTCATGAACATTTATATGATGTTTTATTAGCAAAGTTTTGGAGGAACATGTTCAAATTATCTAATTAATCACATAATTCCAACCAGCAGTCAGCAATCAGCAATCAACATGTCTACCCAATCAGCATGAGTGTTGTCATATGCAGTCGACTCACCTATGTTTTTTGACAGTTTTCAGCATCCCTTCACCACCCCGTCTCCTCACACTCACCTGGTTACTTTCTTAACCAGAAATACGAGCGGAGAACTCTGGGTTCGGGCCAAAATACAGAGATTGGGGCCCTCTCCTGAGACAGCACGGCAAATATGCATACTACTTTACTCTTTACTACTTTACTACTCTATCAGGGCCCGTATAAAACGTCTTAGAAATGCTCTTAAGAATAGTCTTAAGTTCAGGAAGCTTCAGAGCATTATGAATCAGCATATTGAATCATTATTCGAATCGCGTGTCAAACCGCCAAACTGCTGAAATCACGTGACTTTGGCGCTGATTCGAAACGCCGATTCATAATGCTCCTAAGCTTCCTGAAGCAGTGTTTTGAAATCGGCCATCACTATATAAGTCGTTATTTTGTTTTTTTGGCGTACCAAAAATATTCTCGTTGCTTTATAATATTAATATTGAATATCAAAAATATCTTAATTTGGGTTCCGAAGATTAATGAAGGTCTTACGGGTGGAACAGCATGAGGGTGAGTAATAAATTACAGAATTTTCATTTTTGGGTGAACTAACCCTTTAAGTCTAAAATTTGACTCTGAGCGGCTTTTTACATATGGCCCCCGATTATTTGTAAGAGTGAACTTGTGAAATAATATATGCAGTGTTATTTTAGGCTGTTGTGTGTTGAAGCTACCCTGAAATCATTTTTTTTTTTTCATGTCATTGAAATGCTGATACTATATCTAACTTGAGTGATAGATACAACAATTTAAAAAGGTTTACATATGCTATAATACCACATTCAATGCTATCACTACAGACTCAGGAAATTAAAATGTCAACACAATTCACATTTAGCAAATGGCATGCATTCAAAAATTACAACATTTCTCTTCAGGGGAAACGGACCAAAGTGACTCATCTACATATTTTCCTTCCCTAGAATTAGCATGACCCTTCATATGCCCTTTAATAAAAAATGTTAACCTCCCTTCCCCTCAAACTGGCGTCTTTTCTCTTCATGATCATGTCTTGGTAGTCTCAACCTCAGACGTCACGCCCACAGATTCTTGGCTGAACGTCTGATGCATATGGCACACAAAATTGGAGACTTCAGGAGTTTTGAAGTCATCATCTGATTGGTTAAATTCTACAGGATTTCTGGGTGATGTGTGTGTCGTGTTCTTAAACAGTCCACCTGGAAACAAAGATGCCGTGACGCCAAACACCCACAAGGAAGAAAGCTGTCTTGTTAACCCTTGTTAACCCCAAGTGTGAGTTTAAAATATTCTAGCTGACCCCCCAGAGTGAGTTTTTTTAAAGCGACGTGCTTGTCATGTAACATCGCAGCCACAATTACCTTATTTTTTTTGTTTTTCCTTTTTTATTTAAAATATTCACACACTTGCTTACCACTTGCTTACCATCATCAACTATCTGATATTCCAGTTTTCAAATACGTGTGAGTGTGTTTTGTTGTTTGAAAAACTTGATAAATGATCTTTATCTTAATCTATAACGCAAGATGGGCAACCACCATCTTAGTTTGTGCCACAGTTCACAGAGTCCTGTCGGACAGATTTACAGCATGTGAATTCATCAGAAATACACCTGAAATACATGCAAGTAAGTGGCTGGTGAACTGAAAGAATAATAGAGTAAACTTTATAGTTACTTAGGCCCACTATGTGTGCCTGATATGAATAAATGTCGGCAAATTATATTTGAATGGATTGTTATTGCTGCTTCCACTGATGTCTGACATCAGTGTGTATTTTATAAACTCTAAATGTACTGTTTTACTGGTGCTTATGCGTATTTAAATGTCTGAAACCTTAAAACAATGCATAGTTGTGATATATGACAAGTGCTGATGGCATCCGTCTCACAGCCAAAATGCGAAAGCACAGTTTGAATCTGGCAGTTATGTGACATCACTAAACTTTCTAAGTCCCATATGTGGGACCGTACCGCTCAAAAGGTTAACAACTGTGACAATGAGTGCTTATCAGGATCAACTACATGCTGGATTGTCAAGAGTATGTGAAGTAGCCTATGTAAATTTCATGACATAGATTCTTTAAAATATGTCTGTTATTGTAGGGACAACGTTACATTTTTACGCCACTAAGCGGAACAAAACAAACTGGTTGCTTTACATGTCAGTCAGATGGCCTCTGGGCAGTCCTTAGCCAATGAAAGCTGCTATGGAGTCCAGACCTTCTGCTGTCGGTCTGAAGGTCTGGCTACATGAGACTAGTGTCTCGGTGGAGGCCGGGTGGGCCTAAATATCCTCCACACCTGACTGCATACTGGCATTCAGCTCTGCCTCCATTTAGAGATAGCAATACCCAACTTCCTATGAACCAACCAAATAAAGTCTGATCTACATTTGTTGTCATTAAAGAAGCCGTTTCACTCAGATATACATCACAGTGGGGAAGAAGAGACTATTGCAACTTCTGTTTCATGCCGACTTTAGCTTGAGCGCTGTTTTTAGAACAGCATGTCTTGAGCAAGATGCAGAAAAATACGCAAGACGTGATCGCAGTGGTCAATGACATACGTCTAATGCAATGTTTGCATAGAAATGCAATGGAGCAGCCCAGTGGAATGCAAAAACGCATCAATTCATTCTTATGCAGTCTTGCATTCTTATGTTCTCATATTAAGTCATCATCAACCGTCGAATTTCAGTTCAAATACTCAAGAACACAATTACAGAGGATGCATGAAAGCACCCAGATGATTTTCTTGATATCAAGGGTGCAACGAATGCAGACTTGAGAGAACTGAACCGTTAGAAATCCTAAAAGTAATTGCAGGCTGATGACATACAGAAGCCTGTACATTTTAAGCTTCTCTTGTTCTCGCTTAGGCTGCATTTAACTCCACTTTTAGACACACACTCACAAACCTCCTTAAGAACTTTCTCACAGGAAAATTCCCAACGCCATTTTGGAGTGCAGTCAATTTCGTCAAGTGGATGAGGGAAGTTTATTTGGACAGACCCTCGACCCCTCGATTTTGACCGAGGGAGTGAATCTACTCATATGTACACTTCAGGCAGATCCATAGACCACACTGCAAAATGATTGTGACGTCATAACAGTAACTCACACGGCGGGCTCAATAGCAGATTCCAAGTGATCAAGGGCTCAGGGCGTTCCATTCAAACCCATTGCAAGGGTTCTGCAAGTAGTGGGCACTCGTGCAATGTAAGCAATGACGTACATCAGAGTGAGTGAGAAAGAGGGAAGATAGTGAGGGAAGGGCATAAATAAGCCTTAGTCGGCATGAAATGGAACCTGCTGTAGTCTTTTCTTACCTATTGTGATGTATATCCAAGTGAAACGGCTTGTCAAAAATGTTGGGGCGGGGCTTGATTCTGTCCATCTGGAATTGATTGGATCATTGTATGGTTGTGGTTTGCTATTGCTGTGATCTCATGTGAGTGACAGGTTGTCCCGCCCTCACATCAGTAAACACGTCATCAGAGAAAAGAAGAGAAAAGAAGAGAAGAGAAGTTGCTGCAAGAGGGAAGGGAAGTTATTTTGATTAAAGATTATGAGGGCACATGAATTAAAATAATAATGATGTGCACGGATAAATCATTTATAATAAATAGGCCTACTATTGCAATATTCAATAAAAAACAACAATTGTCCATTTTGATTCGGTTACATGATTCCCCTCTGCAAACTTGAAAAAACATGGTGGTTCATGAAAGAAAACATTTGTAATTTTGTTTGGCATCATTTTAACAAAGAGATAAATACCTGGACAAAATCTGCAGTTCTTTATTGGTATACTAAAAAGAGTCTTAACATTAACAAAGCATGGGAAACATTAAAATATACAAACTCATTTACACACTCATACATTTTAATATTAAAATAAAAAGACGTAAAATATAAAAAAACAATTTAAGTAAATGACATCTGTGTTGTTATGTTTTATTTATTGTGCATTGTGTGGTCCTGTACCTCTTATACATAAATTGTGATAGGATGGATGAGAAACAAGATCACAGCACATTCTGTGACCTTGTGTACTTCAAGGTAGCAAGACAGGTCATCAGAACACCGTTCTCCATTCTTCTTCATGTTCTTCAATTAGAATAGAGAAACAGCAGTTTACAGTTCCAGTTTCAGAATGACATTTAAAAGACTAATAAAAAAAGATGCTTACTAGAGAAACTCGTACTTGAGACTTACTGTAACATCTACACGACTACGATGATCAAAAAGACAGTCAACACTGCAGAGATGACAAAAGCCACTGCCAGAGCCACAGTTAAATCTACAAGACAGAATTATTGCAAAGACCTATAATAAACCACCTTATACTGCCCACTAATTATGTCATACAGTATTTAGTACATTTAAATAAGAAATACACAATATCTCAGAACTTACCTCCTCTTTCATAGCAGACAGAGCTTGATAAATTGGCCACAAGTGGTTTGTTTAATGACGAGTGGTTTACCCAGCAGGAGTAGATTGTGTCAGCGAAGGTTTGTGGCGGCAGTATAAGGTATGATTTCTGATTGAAGGATCCATTGAATGATTTGTTTGAGTATGAACTGTTGAGGACGTCTCCATCTCTGATCCACAGCTGTTCAAGAGAATTGTGGTAAAATCCCACAGAGCACAGAATCATGGGAGATCCATCAGGGCTCTTCACACAGGATAGGGACAAGATGGGACGTACTGTAAATAATGGAAGGATTGATACAAAAATATTACAGTAATATCACATCTTTCAGATCTATCAATCAATTGATCTATTAATCTGTCTATCTATCTATTATTTTTTTCTCTTTTAATTACAAAGAATTATTATTTACCAATAACTTGAACTCTTTCTATTCCCAGATCCTCTTCAGGTGGTTTTGCAATCCTCTTCACAGTACAGGTGTATGTGCCGGCATCCTGAATTCGCAGATTTAATAGCTCAAATGATATTTCCATAGTCTTATTAATAAGTATCAATCTTATGTGATCTTTACAATCTTGTTTTTTCCATGAATCCACATGTAAATACGAACACAGTGTATGATTTAATGTTTGAAGCTTCACTGTCATGATTTCTGTGTCATTTGTTCGTCTGTAGTTGCAGCTAATTTTGGCAGAATGTCCATGATTGACAAATAAGGCTGTAGTGTGATTTGCCGCATTGACAAAAGCTGAAAAAAGACAAATCATGCCAATCTGTAAAGTGCACATTTAGTTATAGAATATTTTATGTCATAATTTTTCATAAATTTAGCGTATTTAACATTCTAATTACCGAAAGCTGAACACAGAAGCATCCACCCACAATAGTTCAAAAATAAACACTGAAAAAGAAAGAAAGTCACAAGCAGGTCGGAACAATGTGAGGGTGAGTAAATGATGACAGAATTTACAAACCTTTTGAAGCATTTTTGCATGTAGTGATATGAATACCTGTGGTTTTAATACAACAACTAAAGCTAAAGATTAATTAAAAAGTCACATCACATCCATACACATATAAAATAGTTTTTTCATAAGATTCACATACTCACCATTCCTCTTTTCAGGGAAAGCGCTGCATGTGGCTGCTGTCTTTCTGTTTCTCTTAAAGGGTTACTTCAGGATTTAGCATTAAGCTTTGTATTAGTAGAATACCACTAGTATTTTCGAATTAGCGTGCTTTCCCCCTTCATATCAGTCCGAGATGAGAGATTTATGCATTTTTATTCTGTAAAAAAGCCTCCGATGACGCAAAAATCGTCATTTTGCGTCATCGGAGGCTTTTTTGGCCAGAGGCTTAAAACTACAGCCAGTAATAGCAGGTAGTTCCGCATTTTTTCACCACGCCCATACATATGCGCTTTTGAGGTTACTCACGGACATAGATCAAAGATTTTATCAAAAGTGGGTGTCAATTATATTTTTAAGCTTACAGTAATTCACTTTATTTTGTCTGCACTACATCAGTGGTTCATCTCGCAAATGTATCGGTCTCTGCAGTCATCTCAACCAATACAACAACAGGCTTTTGTGGTAACATTAGCATAAATAGATAAATAAACTCAGTTTTACAGAACAGAGGCTTTACTTTGATAACGGTCAACTTATATGCAACTTATATGTAATTGTCTATCTAACGTTACTTTGCTAAGTTTGCAGTTTTACTGCTACCTACAACACTACATATAGGCTACTGTGTTATCAGTCTAGTATCAGCGAGTCTTACCTCTAGGCGAATACGCTTAGTACCAGATGCCCAGGCTGTTCGTCCTCTGGGAAAGTGAATATCGATGGTATCGCGGTGTCCTTCAGAATGGTTCTCTTCATTGCAAGGATATTTGGTTCGTAGTCCTCGTGCTTGAAATGGAGACTACATATTCTGCGTTTTTTTAGGTTTTCTATAACGGTGTCATCTCCAAACTTCGGGTGTTTGATGGCCCGCAGCCACTGTTTACATCGCTCCAAATCTTTAACTTAATCGGAAAATGATGGAAACTTACTTGTCCTTTCCTGGTTTTGGGTGTACATCCAGGTACAAAGCAATTTAGCACCATTTCGCTGTAAATGTATGAACTAACTCACGATTTATTTGTTTGAATTTTCCTGAATGCCGCCTGTAACCGATAGGCGTGGTTTGGGTGTGGCCTCGCAAGGGCAGCAAAACAAGTGCATTCTGGGAGTTGTTGTCTTTCATCCACATTAGTCAAAAATACATTTTCTGCCTTTTCTCAGTCTAGAAAGCTCCAAATTCAAAAATAATTTCACATTTCTACTACATAAATGACCAATTTTAAATACACATTCATCTTTCCAGGGGTGAAGTACCCCTTTAAGTGTCTTGTGCTGTAAAACTGGGCAAAGGTGGCCATTTCCTCTTTAGGCAGTGTTGGGGAAGCTACTCTGAAACTGTAACAAGATGTCAACTTGTAGCTACACTACAAGTTACTATCAAAAAGTAGCTAGCTACATTGAAACTACTTTGATTTTTATTTTTTTTTAAATGACATAGCTTATTACAAATAACTGAATAACTGTTAATGAAGAATGTTTAAGTAAGATGTTTACAATTATGATGCATTACAATTATGATTTCAAAGTGAAAGATTATGTGTATTTTCATTTATCTTTTGTTAGATGCATTTACATTGTGACTGTGCCTCAGATGCAATCAACTCTGTGTAGGGCCCTATAACTTCCGCGATCACGGAATCGCGGAATCCATTCATAAAAACGGAATTTACAATTTGTCAAATTTTTGATGGATGAATTAAAAGCAGGTCAGTACACTCAAATTAAATCGCGATATAGACTAGTGTCTGTGAATATTAAACCGCAAAAAGACTATTTAAACATAAATCCTGCATGCATGTGTGCCTCTGAAATGAATAATGCGGAAGCGCAGTTTCATTTACCTCACACCGCCTCACACACAATCGCGCGGGCGCACGCACGCTGAAGCACATGCGACGCTCGCGGTGTTTTCGTCCTCTGACGCCTCACTATATGAACGCACGAATTCATCTCCAGAGCTGCTCTGAAAGTCACTTCATCAGCATTTAACCGCTTCGTTTGAGAAAACTACCGTCATAAACACAGAGAAACTCAAAGCTCTAGGCAAACCGTCAAAATAAAAGTTAGACAGAACTTCTGAAAAAAAAAAAAAAATCATAAAAATATATTTTTTAATTAGTAAATATTGTTGTTTTTAAGAATTCAATTACTTAGACATGCTTTTTGATTATTAAAATGGAATTAAACCATTAAAATGGAATCCAGAAAACAGAATTTGGTAAAAATAAAAGTTGAGGGGAAAGAATAAAACGTTTATCATAGGGCCCTAAAATTTATTTGTTAAACTTTTATTAAATTGTTGGTAAATTGGACAAGATTCATTATTTCAATTAATTAGACATGCTTTTTGATTACTAAAATTTAATTTAACCATTAAAATTGAGTCAAAAAATAAATAAAACGGAAAAAAACAGAATCCAGAAAAATTTAAATGGAAAAAACAGAATTTGGGAAAAAATAAAACGGAATTTGGGAAAAAATAAAACGGATTTTATAGGGCCCTATCTGTGTTTGTAAAGGTGTGAACCAAATGGCCCATACAGACGTATGGCCCACAGAAACTGATGGGTGCACGACAAACAAACAGCATTGCTCAGAGTAGATTGCAGGGAAGATCGATCTCCTGTGGGAGGTCCTTACAGTATTCTGTTGTTTATAGCCCTTTTGTGTTCATGTATAAAGTTCTGTCACACAAATAGAACTTTGGGTTAAGATGTTTTGAAGGCCGACACGCTGACATCGCTGCTGAAGAACTCCCAGCAAGCAATTTTATGCAGGGTTCGGAATGACTTAGGACTCTTGGGGGGTCCCCTAAAATTTAATTATTAAACATTCTGAATCCCACCCCCCACCCCCCACGCACCTCTTTGTTAAAAAAATATAGAATAATAGTAAATAGATATATTTAGTTATATTTGTATATTAGATATAATTAATAAACAGATTGTCTCTTTCAGGGGCGTCATGCACTCATTATTTTTGAGTATCAAAAATCTTTACGAAAGAAACACTAGTATGTCTATAAAGTTTCATATTTTATGCATTTGAGGCCTGAGACTGGCGGCGGAGAGAGAGAGAGAGGGGGCTAGCATTTGCCATCTAAGTTAGTCATAGCCAATAGCATACAAATAGCCTTAAATAGCCTGTGAAAACAGTAGTATTACATATACTACTATATATATAAAATCTATATAACTTTTAGGGGTGTAACGATTCACTCGTTTTCTCGATGCATCGATTACAAATCCTGACGATTTTTTGAATCGTGAATCGTTTATTTCGGTCGATAATCGATGTAAAATGCAAAGAATCGGATTAATCGAGATTCTATAGTGATTCAGTGCTTTAAATATATAAACATTAAATTACTACATGCGCGAATTGATGGAGACGTTGTGCGCCGTTATTTTGCGTCTTCCCTCGCAGCTCTCATTCACAGACACGCGCGGCTGCACTTTACCGCCTCTCACTGGATTGCGCTCGCGCTCAGTCCGTAGCCCACGTTTGAGCTCTCCCCAGGACGGCCACTGCTATTCACATGAGCATATGACAGTTCTCTATTAAGACAGCAATAGTCCTGAGTCAAACTACTCCATTGATAAAGCTGCCAAGTCATTGCGCGGTCACTACTGTTGAAATAAAATGCTTTTATTGCGTGGAAAAGTCGGAAATGGTTCATTGACATTACCTGAGCAGTTTCAAGGCGCACATTTATTGCATGGACGAAGCAAACACATAATGTAAGTTTCTAAATGCATACGCACAGTTCAATGAATGATAAATTACGAACTTAATGTCATTAAACTGAATGTGCGAGGAAACTGCTGAAATAACTACACCATTAACAACAGTGACATAAGAGCGCGCGGTTTATCAATCAAATGCGCGTTAAAGTTGCGTTCGTTAGTAGGCTATAGCAACAGTAGAAACCCAGCGCGTTTTCTTTCAGAATCACCATAAGGGAAATGTTCCGTATGAGAACAAAGAGGGATTTTTACTATTCCGTGAAGAAAAGTTAGTTTAGGATTAGTTGGGAAAGTGCATGATAATCTCTCCATGTAAGCATTAGTATTTTTAATGTACCTGGAACAGTTTAATAAGGTTGTGTAGCCTTTAACACTATCCTCCACTATTTAACATGAACTAGGCCTAACAATACTTTTAAAGCACTTTAAAATTGGCTTATGTAAATTTCCACAAATGCCAATTTTTATAGGCTGTTAAAATAAAGTTATGTAGCATCATTGAGAACTAACATTAACAATGGACAAAAGTTTTGTTTGTTTGTTTGTTTGTTTGTTTTTGACCTTACTCTCTGACCTCCTGAAGGCCGCTGTGTAATTCACACCCTGACTAAGACACGTTGAAGGAAGCATTTCAATATCCCTATAAATGCATATTAAAATGCAGAATTGAATCAAATTAATCGAATCGTCTCGAATCGAATCGTTCTGAATTTGCAAAAATCGTACACCTATGAATCGTGAAACGAATTGAATCGCTGTCTACCCAAAGATTTATAGCCCTAATCTGCACTTTACTATAGCATCCTGACTAATTTCAGGAGCACCCTCAGTGATTTGATTCTGGAACCTACACCTGCATCCATGCAAGAACAAAATATGCAACTTAAATTGGATACACTGAAAAATGCAGGTTAAACTTTGAAAAGCTTTGAGACGCAAATCGTGCGCTTCTTGCGTGAACATTCTGAAATCCACGCTACCTATTTTATTAGATCAGCCTTTGCCGTGTGATAAACGCACTAAGCTATATTGCGATTTTGTTTTCTGTTCAATTTACGGATGCTTTGCCAATGCAATGACGAAAAACACCGCGTTAGTGATCTTAGGTTCATTATAAAACTGTGTCGGGGCAGATTAAACTATGGCGGGTCACCACTATAATAAAATAGTTTGCATATACATTTGATATAGACTGCAATAAAGAAGGACAATCAGTTTAAAAAGACTATTATTCACCTGTATGTGCTTGAAGTCTTCGACACAGACAGCGTTTTAATCATTTGTTTATAAATTAAGCGAAACCTTTAATGCTATAAACAACCCATTCCTGTCCTTTACATAATCATCAGGCGATCTTTTCTCAATGAACTAAATCCACAAAATGCGTGATATAACAATATATGGCGGAAATGCACGATTTTAGTTCGTGATCTGAAGAAGCTGTGCTGCTTCAAAGCATTGCAGGCTCGTCAGAATCACAGTCTATAACCAGAACGCAAAACGCAATGTAGCTTGTAGCTTTTGGTCGGCGTTCACCCCTACTTGCTGGTAAAAGTAGTTAACTACTGGAAAAGCTACACTGTTTTAAAAGTAGCTGAACTACTGACAAGCTACTGAAAATGTAGCTAAACTAGTAGCGTCGCTACATGTAGTTAACTACTGCCCAACACTGTCTTTAAGTAATGGAGGTAGTTAGCAGCAGCCAGCAGTCAACAGCAGCACATAATCTGAATCCTGTCTTATTCTATATAGTGTGTGCATTACACATTTTACAAAGGATTTTTTTTCCTCAAAACAATATGTTCAGATCTCTGAACAAGTTTCCTGTTCCCATCAGATTTGAGTTTCTTATTGGTTTAAGCAAATCGCATGTGTGCAAAAGAGAAAGTACAATTGTCTAGAATTTGCATAATAACTAAATGCACATGGCTTGTTGAAAAACTGATGAGTTGATTCTCAGTGAAATTGTCGAACTCTTCACAACTTCTATTTTTTTCATCGTGTGAGCCATCACATGCAAAATGATCCATTCAGCTATCAAAATCTGTCAGACGTGTGTATATTCCATATATATCTGACAATTTTAGTAATGTCTGTTTAATTGGTAAATGGCCTTCCATAGTAATGAAATAGGAATCACAATCTTACCAATCAATTTTAGAATCATATATACAGTTTGCCTAATCACTACCAATTTTGAACATGGAGGAACGTCTAAATCCCTAAACTGCAGCAGCTACAGCAGTACTGTACAAATAAATGTACTGTATAAATACAAATGTTCATTTTCTTTTGTGTACAACATTGACTTGATTTTCCTAAATGTATACGTACTGTATCTAAAAAGCTCAGTGTGATACAACAGAGCATTAAGCTAGACAACTTGTACAGAAAGCAGTCAGTGTCAATAAAAAGCAGAAAAAAACATGAAGATTTAAACAAATATTTCCATGGTGAAAAAAACATCTAAACATTTTGAGCAGTATGGCTCACACGATGACAAAAACACTTTATATCTACTGACACGAACTTCATTTTAATGCATGATTGAAATGTTTTGGGTGAGTTACTACATTTTGCAGACATGCAATAGAGTTCTGATGTTCCAGCAAACAGTTGTGACATTTGCACTTACAGTTTAGAGAATGTTAAGAGTGTTTCAGGAATGTGCCAAAAAGCGATTGAGAAAAACTATATAAAATTTCTAATGACTATACTATGCAAAAATGAGAGAGTTACTGTAAAAAGAGAGGTATATTTTATTAAGTTAGCTTGATCTGGTTGGTTGGTTATCTGATGATGGCCTTGTTTTTTAATTAGTAAAGTTAGAGCGCTGTAAGAGTGAGAGTTGCACCTTTGTTCAGTTCAATAAGTTGGTTGGTAACACTTTACAATAAGGTACATAAGTCAAACATTAGTTCATGTATTAACTAACATGAACTAACCATGAGAGATACATTTGTTACTGTATTTACTAATCTTTGTTAACGTTAGTTAAAGAAAATACAGTTGTTGATTGTTTGTTCATGTTAGTTCACAGTGCATTAACTAATGTTAACAAACGTTGACTGTATAAGTGCAGTTCTATCTATCTATCTATCTATCTATCTATCTATCTATCTATCTATCTATCTATCTATCTATCTATCTCATTTCAAAACTACTTAACTAAAACAAACTATTTCAAACTAAAACCTTCAAACTTCAAGTTTTTAAAACTACTTAACTTTCAGGTGAGGCTTTTTCAAGCCAATTTAAAGTGTTTCTCGATTAACCTTTTTATTTAGTTTTATATATTCTTTTATTTTAACTAGTATTTTCAGCTTAGATTGTACCATTCAGAATAGTATCAGATTTAATGTTTAATATTAATGTTTTGATGTCTTATTCATGTGCGGTGTGACTTCATAAGTACTTGTCAACCACAAACACTCATGGCCATGACTCCCTGTGCTAAAAGGAGCAAAGTATGCATTTTTACTAAATAAACCCCTACCATTTACTCAGAACTGAAGACACCTTTGCTCAAACTATGACCTGTATTAAGTGATAATTTTTCATGGCAACCCAAAGTTCATCAGAGCATATGAGATTGGTGTGAGATAATGACTAAGTGTAAGATTATTTTCTGCTAAGTTTGATTTGATAGTAGAGACTACAAAAAAAAGGGCTTTTATGGTGTTTTATTTATTTATTTATTTTTTACAAGAAATGAAATACTACAAAATGTAGTCCAAACACCATACCAAAACCAAAAGTCACATGACAAAAAGTGCAAAGTGAGATTGTAATAATGCCCCAGCATATTATCTAATAAAAACAGATATGAAGTCCTGTTCATAATCATATAATTTAATTTAATTTACGGCACATAATAGTTTAGTAGGCTACTCCTATACAGTGCTTAAATACAACGAGAACTTCAAAAATACTCATAAAAGTACCTACTTACAGTTTTCAAGTCAGTAAGTGGCCATTTTGTTCACATTCAAGGTGCACCATCAAATGTCTTAGAAAAATACGTAACACGCGTACTTCGTTCGTAACAACTGTTCCCATCTGGCGTTAAACAAAGCTAATGTAAGCAGCAGCAGCAGTTAGTTCTCATAAATACACTCTTCTGTCTGAGCTTTAGCAATGGACGGTGTGTTTTGGCGGGACATGGCGAAGCTGAAGTTCTCATACACTTTATTGCTGAACACTATAGATCCATTTTCGTCTCGCTTTCTACCTGCAAAATCAAACAGACACCCAGTTAGCCAGAGAAAACACACACACACAAATACAATGAACATACACGTATTTCCTTTCCACAGATAAACCGTCATATTAACATATTTAGACCTAAATTATTTATGAGTGGTTTGTGCAATATAAACTGTTATGGCCATTATGGTAAAAGTGGATTTACTGAAAATTAGTGTCTAAATTGTCAAATTATTTAAAAAAAAATAAAAAAAATCAAACTTTAATTTAAAGAAAAAAAACTTTTTGTGACGATAATGGGGCTCATGTTTATTTACCGCATTAGTTGTCGCCATCTTGTGGTGGTCTCTAAAATATGTTTACAATATACTGGATAAGTTTTTAGTGATCCGTGAGAACTGTTAATACATCAGTAGACGAATGCAACAACCTCAGAACATCCTTAGTTACTTTCCCACGTAGACCTAACTACTACAGATATTGTTTGTTTTGGTCTTGGTCTTACTCATTTACTCAAAATAAGATCTACAACCAGCTAATTTGTTGTTTCTAGCTGAATGGTTAGGGTTTTGTTTGCTGGTCAGGCTGGGAAACCAGCTAGACTAGATTCAACCAGCTAGGACCAGCATTTTACCTTCTATTTAAGCTGTTTTTAGTTCACCACATGCTACAAACAGATATGTTCATTCACTTGTTTTTAATTTCAGATGATGTTCTGAAAATATAAAAATGCTGTCCTTAAGATTTTAACGTCATATTGACAGAAAGCAGAAATAGACATAGGGAAGGATACAGATGTTTAGAGATAGAGAGGTGTTGGAACAGAGGGAGGGAGATTTTTTCTGTCATTATTTCCGTCAAATTCTTGCATTCTTTTTTTAACTGCTGAACTATTTCTTAACTTGCATTATTGTGTAACATATGAATAAAGTAAGATTCTTCATGCAATGTCATTTTTTTGTTTTT
Source organism: Megalobrama amblycephala (assembly GCF_018812025.1). Taxonomy (NCBI): domain Eukaryota; kingdom Metazoa; phylum Chordata; class Actinopteri; order Cypriniformes; family Xenocyprididae; genus Megalobrama; species Megalobrama amblycephala. Next base: position 49,613,972 of record NC_063045.1, read on the forward strand.
GAAGTCGCAGTTACTGTAATTCGCCGCTCCCCTGTGGGAGTCAAGGTTTCTATAAATCAAAGTAATCTGAGGTGTATTAATTGTTAAAGAGATAAACATAATCATATACTCACATTTGCAAAGAACAACAATGATGATGATGATGCAGAGGATGAGGCCTGCAGCAGCACTGCATATGATGATTAACTGCTTAGCTGTCATGGTCACAAAGAGGGTATGATCAGATCCTACATATCAGACAGATTAATCTTTAATAAAGACAACAAGAAAACAGCAAGAATTTCTCCTTATTTAACCAGTCAGGTTGCTAGAGACCATCACATACTATTTGCAATAAAGCAAAAAAAAAAAACCCGTATAGGTCTATGTACTGGAATTAATGTGTATTAGCATTTTTAAGTATTAAACAAAGTTCCTTGATAGAAATGCTTAATGACATCAAAAGCATTAAGTATTTGGAGGCAGTGGTATTTTAGTATTTTAATACAATTGAAAAACTATGTTTTTTTTAGTCTGGTTAAAGTCAAATCCTGTTATTTAAACAAACTGCTCTGTATCTAACATTTAAACAGGTATATGTGGTTTCAGCATTATTTAGCAGTTAACAATAAGGCTGGTGGGAATTTGCTTACTTGACTCATTTGGTATATTAAACATTGTACTCTATTTTGTCCTGGTTAAAGTGATAGGTAGTTTAAAAGACACACCTTTGTCAGAAGCAGTGAGTTGTATACTTTTTTGGGTTTGATTATTTGAGTAGCTGGCGTGACAGGTGATCGTGTCTCCATCACTCCAGTCAGGTTTACACAGATGCAGCTCACTCTTCATGTCATAAGATGTGGATGGATGAAGTGACCTTTGACCCTCTCGGCTCCAGGTAAAGTTCACCAGCTCAGGGTTCAGACCCTGCAGAGAGCAGAGCAGATGAACACAGGTGTCATTACTGCTGTTCAGGAGCTGCAGGGACAGATCTGGATGTGCTGTAGGGGAGATGGAAAATTTGTTTATTACGGACATCTAGGTAAGATGGTCAACAACAACAAGCGACAGTTCAAATAAATCATTTATGAATGGCAATCACCTGCAACATGAAGTGTCACATTTGAGATGTTGTCCAATGATGGTGGTGGAATTATCCTTGTTGTTTTACAGCTGTAATTACCAGAGTCACTGGGCTGAACATTTTCTATACTTAGTGTAAAAGATGTTCTGTTTAATGTAAAACGAGGAATGCAATTACTGGAGGAAGATCCAGTCCATTCACAAATATTTTTGTTAGTTGCACTATTTTCTGTCCACTTTACAGACACTTGTACACTGTCATCAGGTGGAGAGTGGCAGGGCAGATGGACAGTCGCTCCTTCATCTGCTCTGATAGACTCCGCATCTGTGGATTGACACAAATTTCAGTGTAACCGACAACAGCACGTTCCCTTCAAATATACAGTACATATATCAAAATTATTGTTTAAGATTTCACAGAAAGTCTACCACATATAAGATCCATTGACAATAAACTTTACAATAGTTTCATTTGTTAACATTAGTTAACTACATTTGTTAACATGAACTAACAATAAACAATACTTTTACAGAATTTGTTAATCTTAGTTAATGTTAATTTCTACATTTACTACTACATTTAAAAAAAACAAAACAAATTAGTTTAAGCATGTGAACTAACATGAACAAACAACGAACCTGTGCTGTACTGTATTTTTATCGACTAACAGTAATAAGAGTTAATAAATGCTGTAAAAATATATTGCTCATAGTTATTCATGCTATCTTATGTTAAGAAGTGAGACCTTATTATGAAGTGTTACCACATTTATTAAGCCCATCACTGGCATTGTTGTCTTGTGTAACTAACAGCAGAATGGTCCCTTAAAATATGCAGTACATTTATTTAAAAAACAGATATCACAAAAAAACATAAAAACAACCGCATCTAAGATGCATTCATTTAGTCTATCACTGAGATCTTTGATTTTAGTAGGTTTATATTTCTTAGACAGTATAAGTTATAACTGAGACATTAGGCTATATTACTGTTTCTTTGCTTTAAATAAAAGACCAAAATAAACAGAACTGAAGTCTCTTACCTGTATGTGGGAGACAAATTAAAGTCAAAAATAAAAGACAGTTTGTAACTTGTTTTAAAAACATGTCGATGCGCTCAGTGTGTGAGACACTTCTGTGCTCGTACACACACGTTCTGAGTGATGAACTTCCTGTCCATGAGCCCACCCATAATCTAGATCACAAGCCAAAAAAAGAAAAAAAGTCCTTTGGTCATGCACTCAGAGATTCACTTTAACACAGATTGTATTTACTTACAATGGATATTACCATCACATCGTTGTTTTACACCATTCTGAAAGGACAGTATTCATAAACTTAATCTGTTTCTGTAAATAGAGATTCTATTATCTTGAATGAAATTTTTCTGACTCGTTGTTGTGTATTCAATGGCATGGAGGAAATGAAAATAAAGAGGTAACATTTTTAAAAATGCATTTTACTTTCAAACATGGAGGGGTAGAGAACATGGAATCTGTTGTCTAATTTGCTTTCTTTTTTCAGTGCTTCTGCTTTCCACATAAAAACCTACACAAGACGCCACAGAGTACTGGAAAGGGACACCACAACATTTCACAACATGCTCTGACTACTCAGTGTTCACCTCCTACTAGTGCAGACAGATGTGTCATGCACTTGATGTTTTGTGGGGGCACCAGTGACAGACTTAGCACAACCTCTTGTAATTGTGGGTCAACTGATAGTCTAGTGGTGTCATTTTAGTTTAGTATATGCAAGGGAACAAGGGTTTTTTATGATAAACCAAGCAAAGTGCAACTGAACTTGACAGCCCTTAAAAATGACAACGGCAAACACTTGACTGCAAAATCTGTTGTACAAATCATGTAAATCCCCTGTAGTGCTGTTCAGGAGCTGCAGGGACAGACCTGGATGTAATGAAGTGGAGATGGAAATTATGTTTATTACAGACATCCCTTAACACTCATCTTTGATCATCAAAGTTACGTATTTTAAAAAAAATCATGTGAAAAAAAAAGTGTCTTCATGCTTTAAAATAGCCTGAATGTAACTTTACACCCTTGCTTCATCTAATATACGTGGATCTATGAATATGCTAATTAACCACGCCTCCACTCACTCGTGTGAGATCAGAGATCCACTTGGTTAACTTAACTAAGGTTAATAACGCTGCACAATGGTATGGCTTTTACAACGTCGAACACATGACGGTAATTAAAGGTGCTCTAAGTGATGTCACGCGTTTTTAGGCCAAAACATTTTTTGTCACATACAGCAAATATCTCCTCACTATCCGCTAGCTGCCTGTCCCCTGAACACACTGTAAAAAAACGCGGTCTCTGTAGTCTCCACAAGCTCCGAAAACGGCAATAAAAACAAACTGGTGCAGCCTGGACCACGAAACATAATAAACATGCTCCAGCCAATAAATGACAAGAATGATTTTTAATGCGCGTTCATGACTGTTTCAGGAAGCACGGAGGGGAGGAGGAGGAGGGAGGGTCTAGCTAGCCTCTGTTTTGTTTGACAACACTTCGAACGTCAACAGGAAGTTATTCCACCCAGGATCGCTTAGAGCACCTTTAATATGATTAGCATTTTGTTTGACTACATTAGCAAGCAGCTGCTAATAATTTGTTGCTAATGTTACAAACCATGTTCCAGTTCACCATCTGAATCAGACAGATGCCTTCTAAAAATCAGTGTCCTTAGAAACGCTTTGAACAACTTTGAACGTCAATGGAAAAAGGTAGGCTATATTATTCATCATAACATTGTAATATACATCATACACCCACTATATTGTTAAATCTACCCGATTTTTCATATCAACTGAAAAATATACCAGGATATATTCTCTTGAGATTCATCTGCTTTAGAGCGGTCATAGTAATGGGTAACACTTTACAATAACAGTACATGAATAACCATGAACTCATGGGCGTCGGAACCATTGTATGTGGGTGGGACAAGACCCACCCACTTTTTAAGACCAATGATATTGGACCCACTCACTTTTACCGTCTCTAATTCAGCATTTGTCTAATCCCCCTCACGTGATGCTAGTCCACAAACCACCAACAGAGCATAAAAAATACCAAAAAAAAAAATATTTTTTAAAACATCGCCAAGTAAAACGCTGCGTTTATATAGAACTGTGTCTTTACGACCACAACAAACGGGACACTTTTCAGACGCGCATTCCACCTTCGCCTCAGCGCCAGGCGCAAGTCAAATGAGCGCGGAAAAGGTAGCTTCAGTTGAACAACAGTGAACTGTGGTCAGATGAGATGTTGTCAGGCTATGTCAGTAAAACTCCAGTCATCCGTTAGGCTATAGCCTACTGTGCTCGAAGCGTGAACTCAAGAATTGCTCGCGCAAATGCGCCGGCGCGCGCTGCATATTACTTTATTATAGGATAACTAAAGCGCTAAAGAAATTACGGGCATGCACCGTCGTTATTCTGTTGAAAATGAAGTCATGAAATTATCAAACATGCGATTGAAGCTGCCTCAAAACTGTGCATGCATGTATGTATTTGTTGACATGGTTTTAAAGCTATTGTTATCCAATTTGTTGGCCTTAAAATGCTTATATGTACACCAGGGAAATCAACATTTTCTCGGGGGAGCATGCCCTACAACCCCCCCTAGCATAAAACATTTTGTCACCTCGGTAAATATAAAACCCTGCGTACGGCCCTGCTTCTTTTCTATCTAACGAAATCAAAGGTAATCGTGTATTTCTCCAGTTGTGCGCACTTTGGGACTAAACTTTGTATGCACTGTGTAAACAATGTGTGAAAATAAATGGCAGCAAAAACGCGATTGAATGTAAAGGTTTGTGTCTCGTTGTTCTATTCAAAAAAAGCACTACCGATTGATCTTGCCATTCTATCTATCTATCTATCTATCTATCTATATGTGTGTGTATATAATATATATATATATATATATATATATATATATATATATATATATATATATATATATATATATATATATATAATTGCATTAAAAAAAATTTGGAGGGAGGACCCACCCACATTTTTTTTGCTTCCGACGCCCATGCATGAACTAATACCTGAGTTAATAGTTACTTCAACATGAACTCAAGATTAGTTAAGATATGAACTAATGAAGAGTGATCCTTAACTACGACAGGAGTCATAGGGATTCATGCATGAAAACAGAAGCCTTAACTATGCGTTAATACATGTTTGATAATTAATGCATTAATTAACATTTAGGGTAAACTAAATCAAACAGTCTCTATAAGAAGGAATAATACATATTTGGACTTTGAAATAAATGTAAACAATTTATTATTGTCAGAATTTAAACTACTGACATCAGCAGCTTCATTATAAACATTACTGAAAGGCACATGATTAGTTTTGCCATTATTTTCACTTATCCTCCTTATCAAACATATAAAATATTAAATACACTATTTATCTTAAAAGGTCTTAAATCTGTTTTGTGATATTCTTTCCTATCAAACTAAACTACTGTGACTTACATCAGTTCCTGAGGAATCGGTTCCCAAAAAAATAACCAAACAGGAAACATGAACTAAGGTCAGGGAGCGTTTGCTGGGATCAGATTCAGAAGTTCACTCTCCATCCAGACGCAGGCCGTGATCATACTGTACCTCCATTCTCTGACTTTTTGAAAAGTCACACAACATCACTTAACTGGGCTGAATACTTATATAGTTGTGTTAGTACATGTGTATTTGATAGTAAGTTAATGATAATCATGAGCTGAATTTGGTAAGTAGTTAACAGTGAATTAATTATGATTGTGCCCCCTCAAGTAAAGTCATGACATAAGTATACATTAACAAACCATTAGTTGATGTTAGTATATGCTTAGTTAATAATGAGTTAATTATGATTGTGCCATCTCAAGTAAAGTCATGACATGATGCACATATCACACATCATTAACTAATATATGAATAAACACTATAGAGTGCCATCCTTATTCCTTTACACCCCGGTACAAAAAAACTCAAATAAAAAGTATTTGTATTTTATTTTTATTTATATAATTAAACATATATGGACTTGAAAGCAAGCCATAAACATACCTGTAAAGAACTTCGGTAAAGTTGGTTTTATATTCGCACATTCGGACTTCTGATAAATTCAGACTTTCCAATAAATGTGCAATAAATTAATGTTTGCGAATTTTAAGCAGCGACATGATATTGACAACCAACGATTGTCAACTTACAACATTTTTCACAGTCGATCAAAATAGACAAGTATTGTTTTAATGGCATTTTTACTTGTGAATGTCCACTGAATGTCCAATGTAGTGTGATTAACAAGGCTATTGAATACGGATGTCTGAATGTGCGAATATAAAACCAACTTTACCCAAGTCTGTAAAGACACACATAAGCGTCCACAAGCTAATGCTAATCAAAGCATATACATTTAAACGACAAAAATACAAATACAGTTAATAACTGCACATAACCTCCTGAAAATCCCAATAAAACATACATGTAAATATGTCTTTAATTATTAATTCGGCTTACCAAAGCAGTCAACATTTATTAGTTTAAAATGCCAGCAACACAACAAACGCGCCAGGAGAACACCTAGCGTGCGCCACTAATGAGTGTCCCACCAGAAACAAACCCTACATACTTTAGTTCCGGGAATAAACTATGACTATTTAGCTATGACTAAATATAAATGAACTATAAAAATCAGAAAACAGTTTAGATCAAATTAAATTTATTAGTGGTAGTTAGTCTATTTTCCACATTTGATTTGACAGATCTATGTAATTAATGGCTAAATAATCATGTGCCACTGCAATTATTTGTCACAAAGCTGCAGATGGCAGATTATGATATTACAGTGTAAATTATGACAGTATTAAATCACGTTTAATTCAAATTCAGAGTACTTCTTGTTTACTCTTATGGAGGCTGATTCATTTAGTTTACCCCTAAATGTTAATTAATGCATTAATTATCAAACATGTATTAACGCGTAGTTAAGGCTGCTGTTTTCATGCATGAATCCTTATGACTCTTGTCGTAGTTAAGGATCACTCTTCATTAGTTCATGATTAGTTCATATCTTAACTAATCATGAGTTCATGTTGAAGTAACTATTAATTTAGGTATTAGTTCATGGTTATTCACGTACTGTTATTGTAAAGTGTTACCTAGTAATGATATGCTAAAGCCCAGCGGCACTTTGATGTGATTGGTTACAAGGTAGTTTGTGACATCAAAAAAAAAAAACACACAAAAAAAAAAAACAGCGATTTCAAATTCAAAATGCGTTTTTGAAACTGTCTATATATCACTGCGGTTTTAAACAAAAAATACTGGTGTTGACTTAGGAATTTGCACATGGTTTGTCTTAAAGCATATTAAAAACACCACATAGACATATAAACAACATTAAAAACTAAAGAACCCTTTTTTTGTTGTTTTTCATTTTTGGAATGTACATTAAAAACAACTTCTCAGAATCTGAGGGGTTTGAATGAGAACACTTCTGAGGGTCTCCTTATGAGGAAGAATTATGAACCTCTCAAAGGGATCCTAAAATAATGTAATTTACTCATCCTCATGTCGTTCCAAATCTGTATTAGATTCTCTCTTCTTTGGAACACACAAAAAGATATTTTAAACGATGATGGTAACAAAACTGTTTTGGTGACCACTGACCACCAAAAATAATAACTTCTAAAAATATTTTGTTTCATATTCCACAGAAGAAAGAACATCATAAAGTTTTGCAACAACATTAGGGTCATTGCTTCTTTCATGTTCCACAGAATAAAGAAATTTATAAGAAATGACATGAGGGTGAGTAAATAATGTACAAATTTTCATTTTTAAGTGCACTATCCCTTTAAGTGAGGCAAGATAACCCTCATGGACACCATATTTAGAGCATCAAGTTACAGTGGTGCTCAGAATTATTGGCACCCTTGGTAAATATGATCAAAGATGACTGTAAAAATAAATCTGCATTGTTTATCCTTTTGATCTTTAATTCATAAAATTAGTAAAAATCTAACCTTTCATTGAAGGAAAATAATTGAAAGTGGGGGGAAAATCACATTATGAAATAAATGTTTTTCTCCAAAACATGTTGGCCATAATTATTGGCACCCCTAGAATTTTTTATGAGTAAAATATCTCTGAAGTATATTCCCAGTCATATTTACATTTTTTTAGCACACCAGGGTGATCATAAACATGAAATTGTCCAGCCATGACTTTCTGTTCCACAGGAGTATAAACATGAGGAAACACAAAGGCCAAATTCCCTTAATCATTCATCACAATGAGAAAAACCAAAGAATATAGTTCTGATGTGCAGCAAAAGATCGTTGAGCTTCACAAAATAGAAAGTAGCTGTAAGAAAATAGCTAAAGCATTGAAAATCCCCATTTCCACTATCAGGGCAATAATTAAGATGTTCCAATTAACTAAATGTTACAAATCTGCCTGGAAGAGGACATGTGTCTAAATCGTCCTAATGCACGGTGAGGAGGAGAGTTTGAGTGGCCAAAGACTCTCCAAGGATCACAGTTGGAGAATTGCAGAGATTAGTTGAGTCTTGAGTTTTAGAAAGCGATAAAAAAATATCAAACAGCACCTACATCCCCACAAGTTGTTCAGGAGGTTTTCAAGAAAAATCCTTTGCTCTCATCCAGAAACAATCTCCAGTATATTAAGTTGGCAGACATGATTGGAACTTCAAACGGGACCGGCTTCTATGGTCAGATGAAACTAAAAAAAAAGAGCTTTTTGGCAGCAAACCCACCAGATGGGTTTGGTGCACACATGGATAAAAAGTACCCCAAGACCACAGTTAAATATACTGCTGGATCTTTAATGTTGTGGGCCTATTTTTCTGCTGGAAGTCCTGGATGAAGTCTTGTTCAGATACATGGTATCATGGATTCTACAAAATATCAACAGATAAAAAATCAAAACCTGACCGCTTCTGCTAGAAATCCTATAATGAGCCATGGTTGGATCTTCCATCAGGACAATGATCCAAAACAAACATCAAAACCAACACAAAAAATGTGTCACTGAGCACAAAATGAAGCTTCTGCCATGGTCTTCCCAGTTCCCTGACCTGAACCCTAAAGAAAATGAGTGAAGTGAACTGAAGAGAAGAAGCACCAACATGGAGCTGGGAATATGAAGGATCTGGAGAGATTCTGCATGAAGGAATGGTTTCTGATCTCTTGTCAGGTGTTCTCCAAACTCATCAGGCATTATAGAAGACGAATCAGAACTGTTTTCTTGGCAAAAGGAGGTTGCAAAAACTATTGAATAAAAGGGTGCCAATAATTGTGGCCAATGTGTTTTGGATATAAACATTTATTTCATAATGTGACTTTCCCCCCACTTTCAATTCTTTTTCTTCAATGAAAGGTTAGATTTTTGCTAAGTTTGTGAATTAAAGATCAAAAGGATAAACAATGCAGATTTATTTTTACAGCCATCTTTGATCATATTTACCAAGGGTGCCAATAATTCTAAGCACCACTGTATATGACACTTTCAGCTTTCATTTTATATTTATAACATTTGGCTTTATACAATCAGTGGACAAGAAAATTCTTTGCATATTAGATATTTATAAGTGATTACATAAAACAGAACAGAAGTTGACCTATAATTGCTATTTAATTCTAACAGCACGGTCAAGGAAAATTTGCAACTTGCATTAATTCTCTGGAAAACACAAAGCAGCTATTTTTAAGAAAGTATAGTTTATAAGAAAAGTATAACTGGTAAACATTCATGTAATTTATTGTTTAGTGTGTCTCCACGGCAACAGGCCAGAGTCTTGTTTGCAGGATGACACATATTGGCTCTCATTTATCAAACGATCCTATGCCAGAAAACTGGGCGTACGCTAATTTCTACGCAAAATTTGGCATTTATCAATATGAGCGTGAGCGGTGGCTACGATTAAATCTCACGTCAGGTCTCAGCTCATGTACGGAAGTTTTTGAGTCAGTGGGAACTTGCGTGTGCAGGTGGAGAACTGTTATGAGAACATTTAGATTATTTTCCTGACCGACAATCACTCACTAACCGATCATTAACCATTAAACGACACGATTAAAATGTTAAATTAAAATTAAAATTGTCTTAAAATACCACAAATGTTGTTGTTTTTTCCTTTCCAGGATTTAGCTTATTTAGATGCGCAAATGTCAACATCGACAGAACATTATGATTCACACATCATGCACCTGCAACGCAGAGAAAAACAGAATAATATAGTCTACAAGGAATAAAAAATAGGACTATACACAAAATATATTTCACAGAAATAATTAACAGATTAACAAAAGAGAAAAACTGTGCATAAAGTTGGGCTACAGTCTACGCTCGCGTTGTAGTCGTTTCTTTATTTTAAATAAAATATTTATTTTATTAAATCCAATTGATCGCGCGGGCGCCTCACTCACACAAGCAGACCCAACATATCAGTTCTAGTTCTAGTGTTGCTAACTTTACATTTTAGCCATTTATCAGCAAACTAAAATGCAGACAAAGTTAACACTGCTCAGTTTAAAGGTGCAATATGTAATATTTTTGCAGTAAAATATCCAAAAACCACTAGGCCAGTGTTATATATTTTATTCACTTGAGTACTTACAATATCCCAAATGTTTCCAACTATTTGTAAATCGTGAGAAAATTGGAATTTTAACCAAGGCTCCGGGACGTGTGAGGAGTCGCCTGTCAATTGCGTCATGCCTGGAATAGCAGAAGCGGCGCCGGCGATTGTGACATAATAAAAGTTCCACTGCTCGCGGCGTGTGTTGCGCAATCGCTCCAGCGGCCTCATTCAGCTCCCACAACACTCGGTTCCGGCTCTGCTTCATACTACAGTAACGTTAATAATCGCATCCATGAACATGATTTCATCCCAAGTCCTATCCCTATTTTTTTGCACCGTCCGTTGAGGTGAAGACCACATGTCCCAAGATTCCGCGCTCAAACTTGGCATCATCAAGCTACGCCTTTGTTTTGAATAGACCTCTATCGACTTCTAGCGGACAAAATTATTACATACTGCACCTTTAAATGCTCAGCAACACCCAACCAAACACACACATTTTTTGCGCATGTGAAGGATGATGTTTTACATGGATATTGAAACAATAGTGAAATACAAAGCCTTGTTTACATAAGGAACAGTAGTTCAGCAACCAATAAATGTTTCATTGCGAATATGGAAACATTTGGATTCTTCCCGAATGAGAGAGGTAGACTATGTGAGCCCAATCCAGTTTTACTTTAAATAAATTAATTTCTGCTTTATAATGAATGCCACTGTAGCCTAATTTGTGTTTCAATTTATTATAGCTACTTATTTTTCGTTCTTGTTCTGTTGTGAATAAAATAAATTTAAAGGATTTTCTGTGGAGTGAGGTAGGCTACTAAAATAACCAAGTTTATTAATAATGTTTGTAAGTATTTAGTTTTATTTATCATTTTATTGTTTGCAATTATGAGGTTGAGGGGTGTTTTAGAGTTAAATTTCTTTTTCATGCGATTACTTCCTCTTCATGGCCGGGTTACGTTTCTCTGTGTTGTAAACTATAATAGGGCGATGCTTCTAAAATTTGGGGCGTGTTTTCAGTCGGCACATTTATCAACACCTGTTCATTCGTGCGACGGAATTGGCCACATACGAAAGTTTAATGAATCACACTTGAGCGTTGTCGTACGCTGATTTTTTTCGTTCGGATGTACGCTGGTTTCTACGTTCATTTGATAAATGAGGGCCATCGTCTCTTAATTTAGCTTGTTTTTGTACAAAGCTAGCAGTGCCCCCCTCCCCCTCCCCCCTCCCCTCCCCCTTCTTCTTTTTTTTCTATTGTTTGAACATGCAGAACAATATCTAGATGAAGACGATGCAGATGAAGATGCTGAAAATGGCCACAAAAACAGCTGGAAAGTTCTGTATGGATTCTGGAAAAGACAGAACTTTGGTTAGCCTGATGGATTGGTTGATTTATATATATTTTTTTATATAAAAAAAAAAAAAAAATCAAATTTATTTCCTTTTGAGAGTTAATGGCAATGGAGCAGCTTTGCTAAAAAGTCATAGATACTTTAAATGACACACCTTTGTCAGAAGCACATTGTGAGTGGAGTTGTATACTTGTTTGGGTTTGGCTATTTGAGTAGTTGGTGTGGCAGGTGATCGTGTCTCCATCACTCCAGTCAGGTTTACACAGATGCAGCTCACTCTTCATGTCATAAGATGTGGATGTATGAAGTGACCTTTGACCCTCTCGGCTCCAGGTGAAGTTCACCAGCTCAGGGTTCAGACTCTCCAGAGAGCAGAGCAGATGAACACAGGTGTCATCACTGCTGTTCAGGAGCTGCAGGGACAGACCTGGATGTGCTGTAGGGGAAGAAGAAGAGCAACATGACAAGCATGTTTTGGTTAACATTGACACATTACCATTGTGCATTAGAGACATCTAGATCAAGGTGATTCTCTACTATTTAAAAAAAATAATTTATGAAAGGCAAAATCACCTGCAACATGAAGTGTCACATTTGAGATGTCGTCCAATGTCGGTGGTGGAATTATCCTTGATGTTTTACAGCTGTAATTACCAGAGTCACTGAGCTGAACATTTTCTATACTTAGTGTAAAAGATGTTCTGTTGAATGTAAAATGAGGAATGCAATCACCGGAGGAAGATCCCAAAATTTTATTAGAAATCCATTCACAGATAGTTTTGTTAGTTGCACTATTTTTTGTCCACTTTACAGAAACTTTTTCACTGTCATCAGGTGGTGAGTGGCAGGGCAGATGGACAGTCGCTCCTTCATCTGCTCTGATAGACTCCACATCTGTGGATTGACACAAATTTCAGTGTAACCAACAGCAGAATTTTGCCTTCAAATATACAGTAAATAAATCACATTGTGAAAGATACGCATCACAGACAAATGACCACATTTATTAGGTCCATCACTGGGATCTTTTTTTTATTAGTCAGTTAATACTTGTTAAGAAGTGTAAGTCACAAATGAGACATTATAAAAAACTTCTTTGATTTAGATGAAAGGTCAAAGTAAACAGAACTGAAGTCTCTTACCTGTATGTGGAAGATAAATTAAAGTAAAAAATAAAAGACAGTTTGTAACTTGTTTTAAAATCATGTCGATGCGCTCAGCGTGTGACACCTCTGCACTCGTACACACTATTTCTGAGTGATGAACTTCCTGTCCATGAGCCCACCCATAATCTAGATCACCATTAAAGGTTAAAAATACACACACACACACACACACACACACACACACACACACACACACACACACACGCACACACAATCTTCCACTGGTCAAACACAAAGAGATTCACTTTGACACAAATTGTGCTTATTTACAGTAACTGTAGATTATTATCACTGTTATCTGTTTACGCTGCTCAATACGGTTTGTAGACTTGATTTATTTCTGTGAATAGAACTTTATCTTTTGTTTTGAATGAAATCTTGCGAACATTTATTGCTGTGTATTGGCCTGGAAAAGAGGAAATGATAGTAAACTAGTTTAAATAGAAAAAGATAACTGTTCTGCTTTCCGTGTTAAGACAAAATATCACATCCTGGAAGGATTTCACAATCTGCCCTAAATAAACAATCTTCAAACTATTTTTTTTACAGTATCTTCATGAATCAGCCTCACACTCAATAAGGGCAAGCTTGCTATTATTTTATTTAAAAAGTTTGGTTTTATACAACTGGGTGACAGGAGGATCTGTATATTACAGGTTTGTTCAGTGATACTTTGATTACATAATCAGAGATAGTCTATATAGCTACTGTAAGGCAAGGCAATTTTATTTGTATAGCACATTTCATACACAATGGTAATTAAGTGCTTTACATAAAGAATAATAATAAAAATAGAACATAAGGAATAGAAATAACAGTAAAAACAGAGAAATTTGCTATCTGGATGAAAGAGCGAGGAAGTTTCAGGGAGGTTTTTTTGTTGTTGTTGTCCGTCAGAGTGGATCTAAACGGATCTATCCATAAGAACTGATCTAAAAGGATCTTCCTCACATGACAGGACCGCTGTCTAGCTCTACCTGTTAAGGCACTTCAAACTGATAAAACAAAGTTTCAATCTCCTTTTGCCAAGACACCTCAAACTGAGCCACACAGCCCTAATCCCCCTTCCGGAGATATCTTATCTATGCAACGCAGTTCAAATTTCCCCTTTGGAAAGTGTCCTGACTGTAATCCAGAGATATCTTAACTATGCACCACAGCTCAAATTTCCCCATGGTTTGTCCCCTTATCCAAATTTACCAAATTTTAACCTAATCACAAATGCTTTTTTCCTTATTCTCCCAGCTCTTTCAACCAGACAGCAATATTTAAAATGCTTAAAAAGTCAGAAATAACAAGATGATACGTAAAAGATATAAAATGCATTAAAAATGAAATAAAAACAGGAAAAGGAATTAAAAGAATAAAAAGATAATACGTATAAAATAAAATGCAAACAGTTCGGACATAGCACAGTGCTCAATCAGCAAATGCATAGATGTGTTCTGAGTCTGGATTTGAATGGGGCTACTGTTGGATCTCTTCAGGAAGCTGGTTCCAGCTGCGGCTGGCGTAACAGCTAAAAGCAGACTCTCCTTGCTTTGAGTGAACCCTTGGTATTTCTAAGTGACTTGATCCTGATGATCTGAGTGATCTGTTAGGTTTATATTCTATAAGCATATCTGCAATGTATTGAGGTCCTAGGCCATTGAGTGATTTATAAACAAGTAACAGTACTTTAAAATCAAATCTAAATGCAACTGGAAGCCAGTGCAAGGACCTGAGGATATATATATATATATATATATATATATATATTATATACAGTATCTCACAGAAGTGACACCCCTCACATTTTTGTAAATATTTTATTATATCTTTTCATGTGACAACACTGAAGAAATTACACTTTGCTAATGTAGTGAGTGTACAGCTTGTATAACAGTGTAAATTTGTTGTCCCCTCAAAATAACTCAACACACAGCCATTAATGTCTAAACCACTGGTCACAAAAGTGAGTACACCCCTAAGTGAAAATGTCCAAATTGGGCCCAATTAGCCATTTTCTCTCCCCGGTGTCATGTGACTCATTAGTGTTACAAGGTCTCAGGTATGAATGGGGAGCAGGTGTGTTAAATTTGGTGTTATTGCTCTCACTCTCTCATACTGGTCACTGGAAGTTCAACATGGCACCTCATGGCAAAGAACTCTCTGAGGATCTGAAAAAAGAATTGTTGCTCTACATAAAGATGGTGTAGGCTATAAGAAGATTGCCAAGACCTTGAAACTGAGCTGCAGCACGGTGACCAAGACCATACAGCGGTTTAACAGGACAGGTTCCACTCAGAACAGGCCTCGCCATGGTCTTCAGCGTCATATCCAGAAGTTGTGTTTGGGAAATAGACGTATGAGTGCTGCCAGCATTGCTGCAGAGGTTGAAGGGATGAGGGGGTCAGCCTGTCAGTGCTCAGACCATACACCGCACACTACATCAAATTGGTCTGCATGGCTGCCGTCCCAGAAGGAAGCCTCTTCTAAAGATGATGCACAAGAAAGCCCGCAAACAGTTTGCTGAAGACAAGCAGACTAAGGACATGGATTACTGGAACCATGTCCTGTGGTCTGATGAGACCAAGATAAACTTATTTGGTTCAGATGGTGTCAAGCGTGTGAGATGAGGAGTACAAAGACAAGTGTGTCTTGCCTCCAGTCAAGCATGGTGGTGGGAGTGTCATGGTCTGGGGCTGCATGAGTGTTGCCAGCACTGGGGAGCTACAGTTCATTGAATGAGCAGAGCATGATCCCCTCCCTTCGGAGACTGGGCCGCAGGGCAGTATTCCAACATGATAACGACCCCAAACACACCTCCAAGATGACCACTGCCTTGCTAAAGAAGCTGAGGGTAAAGGTGATGGACTGACCAAGCATGTCTCCAGACCTAAACCCTATTGAGCATCTGTGGGGCATCCTCAAATGGAGGGTGGAGGAGGGCAAGGTCTCTAACATCCACCAGCTCTGTGATGTCGTCATGGAGGAGTGGAAGAGGACTCCAGTGGCAACCTGTGAAGCTCTGGTGAACTCCATGCCCAAGAGGGTTAAGGCAGTGCTGGAAAATAATGGTGGCCACACAAAATATTGACACTTTGGGCCCAATTTGGACTTTTTCACTTAGGGGTGTACCCAGCAGTTTAGACATTAATGGCTGTGTGTTGAGTTATTTTGAGGAGACAGCAAATTTACACTGTTATACAAGCTGTACACTCACTACTTTACATTACAGCAAAATGTCATGTAACTTCTGTGAGATACTGTGTATATATATATATATATATATATATATATATATATATATATATATATATATATATATATATATATATATATAAAACTACAGAAACAGAATTATACAATAAATTTCTCATGCTGATGGTCCACTGCAGCAGGTCACACTCTTATCTGTGGGATGAGACATGAATACAGTTCTTAAACAGTCAAAGCTAAATGATCTTGTAATGTTTCATGAAATGGTTCACCAATAAAAATGAATCGGCTCTGTCTTTTTTATTTAATAACATATCACACACTTTTTTTTTTTTTGAATGGAAATTAATATTTAGTAGTTATTTTTAATGTGTCAAATTTGGCATATACTGAATGTGCAAAGTGCAGAGTATGTCTTACATTTGAAAAAGCAGAAGAACATCCAGATGAAAATGATGCAGATGATGAAGGTGCTGAAAAGGACCACACAAAACTCTGGAGATTTCTGGCTAGATTCTGGAAGATAGAAGATTTTATTTTGATTTTTATGGTTAATTTATTTACAAATTATTTTGCATTTCAAATATTTAATTTCATTCAATTTAATTTTCTTATTTCCTATTTTAAAATCACTCACCCTCATTGCTGAAATCAAGTGTAATGGTCCTGCTGAGGGGTGTTTGAGCGCTTGAGCAGCTGGCGTGGCAGGTGATCGTGTCTCCATCACTCCAGTCAGGTTTACACAGACGCAGTTCACTCTTCATGTCATAAGATGTGGATGTATGAAGTGACCTTTGACCCTCTCGGCTCCAGGTGAAGTTCACCAGCTCAGGGTTCAGACTCTCCAGAGAGCAGAGCAGATGAACACAGGTGTCATTACTGCTGTTCAGGAGCTGCAGGGACAGACCTGGATGTAATACAGTGGAGGGATCTGAGGAACATGACAAGCATGTCTTAGTTAACATTGATACATTACCATTGTGTATTAGTGACATGTAGATCAAGGTGATTCTCTACAGTAAGATGGTTCAAATAAATAATTAGGTAACACTTTATTTTACAGTGCCATAGTTATACGTTACTACATGTACTTACTATAGTAATAACAGTAAATTATGCATAATTACAAGTAACTAACCCTAAACCAAACCCTAACCCTAATTGTATATAACTCTATATGTACATGTAGTTAATTAATAGTATCAGTACTTATTTGAGTAATTATAATGTAATTACAGTACTGTAAAACAAAGTGTAACCAGTCATTTATGAAAGGCAAAATTACCTGCAACTTGGAGTATCACATTTGAGATGGTGTGAAATGTTGGTGGTGGAATTACTCTTGATGTTTTACAGCTGTAATTACCAGAGTCACTGAGCTGAACATTTTCTATACTTAGTGTAAAAGACGTTCTGTTGAATGTAAAATGAGGAATGCAATCACCGGAGGAAGATCCCAAAATTTGATTAGAAAACCATTCACAGATAGTTTTGTTAGTTGCACTATGTTTTGTCCACACTACAGAAACTTGTACACTGTCATCAGGTGGAGAGTGGCAGGGCAGATGGACAGTTGCTCCTTCATCTGCTCTGATAGACTCCGCATCTGTGGATTGACACAAATTTCAGTGTAACCAACAACAGCACGTTCCCTTCAAATATACAGTAAAAAAAAAAAAAAAAAAAAAAAATCTACATTTCAATAGGTCCATCATCTCTGCTATAAGTCAGTTACACATTATAAGTCACAAATGAGACATTATATAAAACTTTGATTTAAATAAAAGGGCAAAGTAAACAGAACTGAAGTCTCTTACCTGTATGCGGGAGATAAAATAAAGTAAAAAATAAAAGACAAATTGTAACCTGTTTTAAAAACATGTTGATGCTCTCAGGGTGTGTGACACTTCTGCGCTCTTACACACTATTTCTGAGTGATGAACTTCCTGTCCATGAGCCCACCCATAATCTAGATCACCATTAAAGATGAAGCACGCACACACACACACAATCTGACATTGGTCAAACACTTAAGAGATTTGCTGTGACACAAAATGTGCTTATTTACAGTAACTATAGTTTATTATCACAGTTATGTTTACTCTGTTTAAGCTGTTCAATACTGTTTGATATCTTTCCATCATTTTTTGCAAAGAGCAATTGAGAATATACTAGTTTAAATACAAAAGATAACTTTTTTTTTTTTTCTCTGGTGTTCTGCTTTCTGTGTTAAGGTGACATATCATGGCAAGGAAATACCACAAAATTTCACAATCTGCCCTAAATCTTCACACTTACTTTCTTTACGGTATCTTCATGAATCAGCTTCACACTTCTTAAGGGCAAGCCAGCTATTATTTTATTTAAAAAGTTTGGTTTTATACAATTGGGTGACAGGAGAATCATTTATATATTACATGTTTGCTCATTGATACTTTGATTATATAATCAGAGAAGTAGACCTTTGCAGTTTATGATACATAATTTGTATGCAATGTATGCATTAAATTAAGGATAGTGGAAAAACTTGAAGGATCTCAACAAATGTGTGTACAGTATATATATACAACATAATGAATTACAGTAACATAAGGATTTAATAAGTTTCTCATGTTGATGGTCCACTGCAGCAGGTCACACTCTTATCTGCGGGATGAGACATGAATGTTTTACATACATAAATTAGCCACAGTTCTTAAACAGTCAAAGCTAAAAGAACTTGTAATGTTTCATGAAATCTTTCACCAATAAAAATGAATTTCCCATACATATGTTCAATAAAGTCATTTGTCGGCTCTTTTTGTCGACTCTCATTTGTCTTTTTTTAATTAATAACATATCACACACTTTTTTAGTGGAAATGAATATTTAGTTATTATTTTTAAAATGTCATATTTTGCATATATTGAATGTGCAAAATGCACAGTATGTCTTACATTTGGAAATGCAGAAGAACATCCAGATGAAGATGATGCAGATGATGAAGGTGCCGAAAAGAACGACACAAAACTCTGGAGATTTCTGGCCGGATTCTGGAAGATGGATCTCAGGTTGGCCTGACAGATTGGTTGATATTTTAGTTATATTTTTTATTTTTATGGTTTTCTGCATTTCAAATGTTTCATTTCATTCAATTTAAAAATGTATTTACTTTTGAGAGTTTAAAAAACAAGGGACATTATAAATGCCACCCACACCCACAGTGCTCTTTATGCATTTCATTTTCTAATCAGTGCAGCTGTGTGGACAGTAATTTTATTATTTCTTATTTTAAAATCACTCACCCTCATTGCTGAAGTCAAGTGTAATGGTCCTGCTGAGGGGTGTTTGGGCGCTTGAGTAGCTGGCGTGGCAGGTGATCGTGTCTCCATCACTCCAGTCAGGTTTACACAGACGCAGCTCACTCTTCATTCCATAAGATGTGGATAGATGAAGTGACCTTTGACCCTCTCGGCTCCAGGTGAAGTTCACCAGCTCAGGGTTCAGACTCTCCAGAGAGCAGAGCAGATGAACACAGGTGTCATCACTGCTGTTCAGGAGCTGCAGGGACAGACCTGGATGTGCTGTAGCGGAGATGGAAATTATGTTTATTACGGACATCTACTAGGTAAGATGGTCAACAACAAGTGGACAGTTCAAATAAATAAATCATTTAATCACCTGTAACTTGGAGTGTTACATTTGAGATGTTGTCCAATGTTGGTGGTGGAATTAATCTTGTTGTTTTACAGCTGTAATTACCAGAGTCACTGGACTGAACATTTTCTATACTTAGCGACTTTCTGTTGAATGTAAAATGAGGAATGCATCCTCCAGCAGAAGATTCAGTAATTTTATTAATATTCCATTTACAAATAGTTTTGCTAGTTGCACAATACTTTGTCCACTCTACAGAAAATAGTTCACTGTCATCAGGTGGAGAGTGGCAGGGCAGATGGACAGTCGCTCCTTCAAATGCTCTTATAGACTCCACATCTGTGGATTGACACAAATTGAGACGTAATGTCTTCAAATGTACAGTAAATAAATCACATTCTGTTATTAGTCAGTTAACACTTTTTACACAGTCACAACTGAGACATTAAATGAAACTTCTTTGATTTACATAAAGTCTCTTACCTGTATGTCGGAGAAAAATTAAAGTCAAAAATAAAAAACAGTTTGTAACCCATTTTAAAAACATATGAATAGAACACATTTTTAAGCTGTGCTTAGCGTGACACTTCTGCACTCGTACACAATCTGAGTGGTGAACTTCCTGTCCATGCGCCCACCCCCAATCTAGATCACCATAAAAGATAAAATGAAAAACCTTTCTTTGACCAAACACTTAGAGATATAAATTGTGCTTATTTAAGTGTAGGTTATCATTACCATTATTATGATACACAATTCTAAAAGGACTGTGTTTGTAGACTCAATCTATTTCTGTGAATGTAATGTAATTTTTTTTTTTTTACCTTGAATGATATCTTTCCAACATTTATTGCTGTGCATTTGCTTGGTAAAGAACAGATGATAGCAGTCAGGTTGTACAGCGATCACGTGGTGCAAGTAGGAGCTCTTAGAAAATTCCCAGTTTACAAGTTGTAATTACGAGCTCTGCGAAGACTAAATCTTGAGTGACATGCTTGCGACATGCCGTGAATGTACCTATATAGAGTCATATGACACCTTTAGCTTTTATTTTATTAAAAAAAATTGTTTTTATACATTTGGTTGACTTGAATTATTTGCATATGTATTTGTTTAGGGATATTAATTACATAAAAACAGAGAAGTAGACCCATTGTCATGCTGTATCGTAGAAACACTTGCTAGAAGTAGGATTCGGATCCACAGAAATGTTATTTCAAGCCAAAAACAGAAGATTAGGGAAACGCAGGAGAAAATAAAAAAACTACGCAGCTTAAACAAGACAAATACTGACCCAGAGCAAACTGAAACTTTGGGCTTATACATGGAAAACAAGGGAGCAAATGAACAAGACACACCTGAACAGAATACTCAAATCAATCAGAAACAATGGCGACAAACAAGCAGGGGACAGTGACAGAAATAATTAATAACCTAGAAGATTAACAAAGAAACTCAGACATGAATAACACAGAAAAACCAACTCTAAACATGAACGTATAAACTCAAAATGAGACACTATTTTAAATTAATGATACATTATACTACATGTGAGTTATGTATTCAATACATGCCTTCAACAGTGAATAATCTAAAGGATTATAACAAAAGTATATATTTTTATAAAAATATTACAGTAACAGAATGACTCCATAACTTCTTGTGATGCTCTCATGTTGAGGGTCCATGGCAGAATGTCAAACTCTCACTCTCTGCCTATCAGTAAAAAAATGTTTCATTTTAGTAAGATCAGCTCATCTTCAATTTAAATGAATGCACGTCTAGAGATTCTAACCCAAATCACCCACTTTCTGTTTGCTGGATGGAAAAGCATTTATATACAATTATTTTACAAATTTTATATACAATTTATATATAGTTATTTTTTTAGAGTGTCATACTTCAGAGCAAATATTAGTGGAGGCCTTACATTTTAACACCCAGAACAATATCCAGATGAAGGCGATGGCAATGATGAAGATGCTGAAAAAAGCCACAAAAACTACTGAAAAGTCCTGGCTAGACTCTGAAAAAGACAAATCTCAGGTTAGCCTGATGAATTGGTTGATTTATATTTGTTTATTTCTTAAACGTTCAGATTTTATTACTCTAAATAATTTAAAGGGTTCGCCCAAAAATGAAAATTCTGTCATCATTTACTCACCCCCATTTCCGTTTGTGTTTGGTGCGTCTAACGTTACATTGCTTTTAAACTCACAAAAGTAAATTAATTTAAAGGGATAGTTCACCCAAAAATGAGAATTCTGTCATCATTTACTCACCCTCAGGTTGTTCCAAACCTGTTTGAATTTCATTGCTCTGCTGAACACAAAGAAAGATATTTGGAAGAATGTCGGTAACCAAAGAGATCTTCCCCCCATTGACTACTATAGTAATAATTTTTCCTACTATGGTAGTCAATGGGGGACGAGATCTGCTTGGTTACAAACATTCTTCCAAATATCTTTCTTTGTGTTCAGCAAAGCAATGAAATTCAAATAGGTTTGGAACAACTTGGTGAGTAAATGATGACAGAATTCTCATCTTGGGGTGAACTATCCCTTTAAATTAATTTACTTTTGTGAGTTTAAAAGCAATGTGACGTTAGACGCACCAAACACAAATGGAAATGATTGCCCCACACAAATAAGCATTACCCACTTCCTAAATGGAGTCTAATCAATGCAGCCATATGGACTGTGACTTTCTTATATATTTTTTTAAAATCACTCACCCTCATTGCTGAAGTCAAGTGTAATGTTCCTGCTGAGGGGTGTTTGGGTGCTTGAGTATCTGGCGTGACATGTGATTATGTCTCCATAACTCCAGTCAGGTTTACACAGATGCAGCTCACTCTTCATGTCATAAGATGTGGATGGATGAAGTGACCTTTGACCTTCTCGGCTCCAGGTGAAGTTCACCAGCTCAGGGTTCAGACCCTCCAGAGAGCAGAGCAGATGAACACAGGTGTCATCACTGCTGTTCAGGAGCTGCAGGGACAGACCTGGATGTGCTGTAGGGGAGGGAGATGAGGAACACCAACATGAACTCAAGTATTCATAACGTGACTTGGTTTACATTACTATATTACCATTGTATGGGGATATCTAGGTGATGGTCTACAACAAGCAGACATTTCAAGTAAATTAAAATAAATAAATAATTTATGAAAGGCACAATCACCTGCAACATGAAGTGTCACATTTGAGATGTTGTCCAATGATGGTGGTGGAATTATCCTTGTTGTTTTACAGCTGTAATTACCAGAGTCACTGGGCTGAACATTTTCTATACTTAGTGTAAAAGATGTTCTGTTTAATGTAAAACGAGGAATGCAATTACTGGAGGAAGATCCAGTCCATTCACAAATATTTTTGCTAGTTGCACTATTTTTTGTCCACTTTACAGAAACTTGTACACTGTCATCAGGTGGAGAGTGGCAGGGCAGATGGACAGTCGCTCTTTCAACTGCTCTGAAAACAAACACACCTGTGAAGTGAAATTAAAAGGTAATTCAGCTCAACTCTAAATTAAAAGGAGAAATGAATTTATAAAAACTTTTTCCCCAGTAAAAAAAAACAAACAAAAATTTTTTCTACATTATTGATTTTGTTCAATGTGCTCAAAGTAAAAAATAAACATCAAAATAGTCTTCAATAGAAATACATTCTACAGCACACAAAAACACTGGTACGCATACTGGAAGTAGGATAGCAAATTAGCAACAAAAAAAAAGACGGTCATGACAATTGTTTTTTTTTTTTTTTTAAATTAAACATAAATAATGTATTTAATTCTATATGCTTAACCCTCAGGGGTCTGAGGATTTTTGGGGCCCTGGAGAAGTTTTGACATGCCCTGACATTTGTGCTTTTTTCAGTTGTTCATAAACATATTAATGGAAAAAGTGTCATTACACTGTATTCAGCACAAACTAGGCTACAATAATATGTGAGGAACATGTATGTACATGTTTGTGTTTTTGAAGGAATAACGTTTATGCGTGGTTATTGAAAAAACAAAAAACTTAAGTCACTGAAATAAGGCCAAAAAAAGTATATTGAATCTGTGTTCATAAGACTTCTAGGTATTGGAGGTTGTAGACTAGAGTTTTTGCTTCAGAATGAAGTAAAAATTATCCTTCCTACTCCTTCATAAAAAACAATAGAGAGATTTAAATTTTCTAAGACACTTTTGGTCAAGAAACACAGTATGCGAGGAGGCGGGAATCCTCATGTATAATGGGTGATTCTCACCTGAGAAGACAAAAGAATTGAATAATAATGACCTGAAATGACTTGCATATTAATGAGGCCTTTCAGTCAGGTAGGCTGTGAAAAAACCCTCTGTGATCATGCTAATAACAGGATTAAAGTCCACTCAGGACAAAAAAAAACATGATTTTTGTGATCTCATGCATGCACGTATTATTGCACATGATATGAAGAAAATTTTGTATAGGCCAATGTTAAATTACACTACCAGTCAAAAGATTGAACACATTATAATGCCATTATAATGTTTTTAAAAGAAGTCTCAAGTCTCTAACCAAATAATGGTTTTCTATTTTAATATACTTTCAAATATAATGTATTTCTGTGATGCAAAGCGTCTGAACATTCCTACCTCTAGGGCATTTCATATAGGCTACTATATTTGTTATATTATAGAGCCTAAATGTTGATGTGCAGTTGACAAACTATACATCATTAAAAAGATCTAAGACTCAAGCTTCACATTTTGACTCTTAAAATCTTATATTGACCATAATTTCTTAATATGCTTAAAAGCATACACATTTGGAGAAATATTGATGGATTCTCATATGTTTATATCAATTTTCTATACAGAGATAATATTTATTATTCTATATTTATTGTCATTACTATGAGTGCTGGATACTGTGTTTTCATCATTCATACTTGCAGCCGGAGGGCGCTCTGCCCCTTTTGTCCACAAATGCCTCAGTAAAAGAAGAGGAATATCATGTGACAATCAAGGAACTAACAGAGGCAAGAGATCGCTAAATATGGCTATTCAAAACACTTTTGAAGACAATAAATACACGACTGAGATGATGAATGCATGTATTGCCTCTGAATTTGCGTCTGAATAGCGCTCGCTCCGTGGGCGTGGCCGCATTAGCGGATAATGAGCTGAATCACGGACTTCTGACATGGCTCTCTTTTCATACAGATTACATAAACACAGAAGGTTTGTTTTCGATTTGACTTAAATGTTTTAAAACCTGACATCTTAACGTTTTTTTAGACATAAGTGCAATTTTTTTTGTCATTAGTATTCACTAAGTTACAGTTCATTTTCTAAGAACTATCAGATTGGACTTCGTTCAGAGGGAGAGGAGAGATCACGCATCATGTTAGTTTTCTTTATTTTACAAAGAGCACAACATTTTGTTTTTACTCTGAGTGTACACAAATGAAAGAAGATATTCCACAGATTAAAATGGTGTATAACTCTTAATTGTATGTGCAACATTGACGGAGTATTTTGAGTCTCTTTCACACTGATAAGAAAAAACCACGGTGGTATCGCCGGCGATACCTTCAGACCTCAGAGTGTTAAAATACAATACATTAATATACACAAAAATGTATGCAACCATCATATTGTTACAACAGAGACACGGAGGCAGAGGTAAAAGCTATCCAGGTAAGTTTATTTCACAATTAGCAGAGCACAGGGTGATGGTAAGCAGGTATGTAGTTCTTGAGAGAAGGAGAGAATGTAATACTGTCCTGATTTTGTCTTGCAGATGCTGGCGGAGAGATGCAATGGAGGGAGATGACGGAGACACTCACACACACAGGCAGGTAGGCACACGAGGAGAACAGGAGACAAAGGAGATGGAGGAGATCGCTGGAGCAGGTAAGTATGTAGTTGGGAGTCCTTAAGGTAAGCATACATGTGTAGTAGTGCAAACGAGACCGGACAGTGAGTGTGTGTGAGTGTGGTGGTTTTGTAGTGGTGGTGATTGCAGTGCTGATGAGTAACAGGTGGCGGTGATCAGTACGCTGGTGATTGAGTGCATGGGTAAGGGAGTGAGGTGGAACCTGACGTGTCTGTGACAGTACCCCCCTCCCACGGCCCGCTCCTGAGGGCCGCGGACCCCGACGTCGTGGTGGTCTTCCTCTAGGGCGTAGGGCAGGTCTGTCTGGGTGGTTGGCGTGGAAGGTCTGTAACAGGATAGGATCAAGGATATCATTCTTGGGAACCCATGAGCGTTCTTCGGGGCCATAGCCTTCCCAGTCGACGAGGTATTCGAGTTGACCACCACGGCGCCGGGAGTCCAGGATCTCGTGAACCACGTAAGCTGTGCCGTCCTCCAGGATGAGTGGAAGGGGGGGCTCGGCGGCTGTCACGTCAGGTTCTGTGGAGGGAACAACAGAAGGGTGGTGAGGCTTTAGCAGTGATACATGGAATGTAGGGTGGATTCTACTGTACTGTGGAGGGAGTTGGAGTCGGTAGGTGACGGGGTTGATCTGCCGGATGATGGTGAACGGGCCAATGAAGCGGGGACTCAGCTTCTTGCAGGGCAGACGCATCCTGATGTCCCTGGTGGACAGCCAGACCTTCTGCCCCGGTTGATAGACAGGAGCGTCGGAGCGCCGAAGGTCGGCTGCCATCTTGCGTCTGCGCAGGGCTCTCTGCAGTTGGTGGTGAGCTGAGTCCCAAACCCTCTCGCTCTCCCGGAACCAATAGTCTACTGCAGGAACGTTGGAAGGTTCCCCATCCCAGGGGAACAGTGGGGGTTGGTAGCCGAGTACGCACTGGAAGGGTGTTAGTCCAGTTGTGGCTTGGCGGAGGGAGTTCTGTGCGTACTCGGCCCAACCCAGGTACTGGTTCCAGGAGTTCTGGTGGCCGTGACAGAAGGTACGCAGGAAGCGGCCTATCTCCTGGATCTTCCGTTCCGTCTGCCCGTTCGACTGAGGATGGTATCCAGATGACAGGCTGACGGTCACACCCAGGAGGGAGAAGAAGGCCTTCCAGACGTGGGAGACGAATTGGGGTCCTCTGTTGGAGACTATGTCTTCAGGAATTCCATAATAACGAAACACATGATTAAACATCAATTCTGCAGTGGCCATGGCGGTAGGTAGACCCTCCAGGGGTATCAGACGGCAGGACTTTGAGAAGCGGTCTACCACCACCAGGATGCACGTGTGACCGTCAGACTCAGGGAGATCGGTAATGAAGTCCACTCCCAGGTGTGACCAGGGTCTCTCAGGAACGGGCAGAGGAAGGAGCTTGCCGGTGGGAAGATGGCGTGGGCTCTTTGAGATGGCGCACTCCCTGCAGCCCTGCACGTACCTTCTGACATCGTTGGCCATGTTGGGCCACCAGAACGTTGTGTAGTGATTTTTACTTTGTCCATCAAAGGACACAAAGTAAAATAGGGATTGGTACTCAAGTCACCGCTGACGTTGTGATTTTTGGATCATACGTCTCTTGAGGTGTGGTTATGAGTACATCAGATGACCACTTTCCCCTTTTTCCCTAGTTCAGGGCACCAGTCAAGGTCTGTTACCTTGGCAGTATGAGAACACTCCCAACAGGGGCTTTTATTCATTTAGAATTAATGTAAAGTGGTCAGCTGATTTATCTGAAAGATTGGTGATATTGCTAACTTGTAGAACCTTTTCTGTATTATCAGCACAAGGAAGACACAAGTGTAATAAAATAAATTTTATTAACAAAAAGATAAACAAGAATAACTAACACAACTACTAAATGAATACCATGAATGATAAAGGAATAAAGTGCATAAGATACATAGAATACAAGTGGTTAAGTTGGGTGTGGCTATGGAAGAGTTACGCTATCTTATGGAAAGATAAACTGTTTCTCTGAAAATAATAAGGTGGAGAACCTTATTATGCACCAAACAAATAAACGAACGATTATTTGTTATTAACTAAAATCAGCTATATTACATCTAATGGAAGTTAGGAAATTATATACTGATAATATACAACAATGCCAAGGTCTCTGGAAAGAGGTTTGGTTAAGTGATATTTACGTTCCACTTGGTCGAGTCCGATGATGGTGACGTCTTCCACTGTTTGTGCTGGGTGACAGTGCAGTGGGGAGAGGAGCCAGAATCTGTTTCAACAGTCTTGAACACGAAGCTCTGTGGGATGCTGATCTCCTGGAGCACCAAAGGGTCCTAAAATCTGGAACACGCAGATGAGGCCCTGGTGTAGGTGCAGAAGGTCCTTAACAATCTGGAACACGCAGACGAAGGTACCTTGAAGTGAAGGTTTGCTCTCCTGAGCTTAACCTTGTTGCGGATGTCGTCACTGTTTCGCTGGATGGAAACTTTGAACGTAGTGTTGGTTAACGTCTCTTTCCTCAAAAGCTGGAGGCTTAGAACATGGTCGTCTCTGTTGTTGTCTCTTCTGGATGGACCAGAGGCTCAGAACGGTATATCTGTTAATGTCTCACTCCTTACAGAGTTAAGACCCAGAACCGTGTATCTGTTGTGTCTCAGCTTCGCAAGCCGGGACTCAGAACAATATCTGTTATGTCTCACCCGATGGGAGACTCAGAACAAGGAGTGTCTGTTGAAAGGGTACCTTTATCCCTTTCCGATGAGGAGGAGATTGCATTTTGGCGCTTCTCCATTCGAGTGCTGTGATTGGCTGCTGGCATCAGAGGGGACACACAGAGTGTGGCCCACCCTTCTTTCTCCTGTGGAACTCATTTGCATAAAGCACAAAGTTGGAAGTCTTTACAGTGTCTTTAAAGTTTACCAATGCATTTCTCATTTTCCAAACCACCACCAGAATACCTTTGGCAATATTCTAAACAAATAGAGACTAAACATGATGGAAAAAGATTGAACTGTCATTCAATTGTACATTAACAGCTGAATTTGTATCAGATGTTGCACTACAAATAGCTGTCACTGAGAATACTTATTTCTGTGAATAAGTATGAAATGGATGTGTAGTTTGCATCAGTTCTAAGGTTTTCAAACATAGTTTTGAATGGATTTGGATGGATCTTTGTGATCTCTCTTTGTTTCACCCATTGCTGCTAAGGTCCCGAGGAATTTTTATGGCAGTCTCCTTAGGAAGTAGTGACTAGATGGGTGAAGGGCAGTAACTGCCTGTGGACCAATGAGAAGCCTTGTCCTTCTCAGGCTTGGTACAAGAGGTCTTCTTCTTTCCCTCTAAGAGAGGTCTGGATGTTGTCCTTACATCTTTATCTGATGGCGTTGGACAGTTTGTTTGTGTTAGGCCACCAAGATCCAATCAAAATGTAGCAAACCTTTGTCCACTGTTACGGAGAAAGAGGGGCCCGGCCGTAAACTGGGCCCTGGAATTCACTACAGTTGTTTGAGCAACGAGAGGGTCTCATTGGCCCCCGGGTGGCCAGTGCCAAGTGAAGAGTGGGTATTGTGCAGGAGTGGAGTGCGACGTGCCCGTGTGACGTATTGCAAGCCTTGGGGGCAACCCGGCGGAGTGCGTGTGGAGGCATTGGAGGAGGGAATGGTTTCTTCGGACCACTGGATAGGGTTCACAAAAATGGACTCCGGCAGGATTGTTTCAGGATCTTCAGGCTTTTCCTCAGGGGAATAGAGGCGAGACAGGGCATCAGCTTTAGTATTCTTTGAACCAGGGCGATAAGAGATGGAGAAGTTGAACCTTGAAAAGAACATGGCCCAGCGAGCTTGGCGAGGGTTGAGTCTTTTGGCAGCCTTCAGATATTCTAGGTTCTTATGATCAGTGAGAACTTGAAAAGGATGAGTAGCCCCCTCCAACCAATGCCTCCACTCCTCAAGGGCAAGCTTGACGGCCAGGAGTTCGCGGTCACCGATGTCATAATTGACCTCCGCCGGGTTGAGCTTGTGGGAGAAGAAGGCGCATGGATGGAGTCTACTTGGTGTCCCCTGCTGCTGTGAGAGGACCGCTCCCACTCCGGTGGTGGAGGCGTCCACTTCCACGACGAATGGGAGATCTGGATTAGGGTGGACGAGGAGGGGAGCGGTGGTGAAGGCTCTTTTAAGGGTCTCGAAGGCGTTAGTGGCTTGTTGGGACCAGGACAGAGACTTGGGCTGGTGACGGAGTAAGTTGGTGAGTGGACTGACGATGGTACTGTAATTCTTGATAAACCGGCGATAGAAATTGGAGAAACCTAGGAAGCGTTGGAGTTCTTTGATTGTTGATGGAGTGGGCCAGGACTGGATAGCGGAGACCTTCTCCTCGTCCATCCGGATGCCACTGTGATCAATTATATACCCCAGGAACTGGACAGAGGGCTGGTGGAAGGAGCACTTTTCAGCTTT
This sequence comes from Megalobrama amblycephala, assembly GCF_018812025.1. Lineage (NCBI taxonomy): Eukaryota > Metazoa > Chordata > Actinopteri > Cypriniformes > Xenocyprididae > Megalobrama > Megalobrama amblycephala. The sequence continues at coordinate 49,644,347 of NC_063045.1, forward strand.
GAGGAAGAGATGGAATTGCCGTAAGCGTTGGAGGACCTCCGCAACGTGGTGGCGATGTTCGGCCAAGCTCCGGGAGTAGATGAGGATGTCATCAATATATACCAGCACGAACTTGTGGAGAAACTCCCGGAGCACCTCGTGTATGAAATCCTGGAATACGGAGGGGGCGTTGACCAGGCCATACGGCATGACGAGATACTCGTAGTGTCCGGTGGGCGTGACAAAGGCGGTCTTCCACTCGTCCCCCTCACGTATCCGGATGAGGTTGTACGCGCTGCGGAGGTCCAACTTAGTGAACACAGTGGCACCGCGGAGATGTTCCAGGGCCGCTGGGACGAGGGGAAGTGGGTAGCGGAACTTGACAGTAATTTTGTTGAGGGCACGGTAATCAATGCAGGGCCTCAAGCCTCCGTCCTTCTTCGCCACAAAAAAGAAGCTTGAAGCAGCAGGGGAAGTAGACGGGCGGATGTAACCTTGTTCGAGTGCCTCTTTGATGTATTCCTCCATGGCCTTCTCCTCCGGTATTGACAGGGGGTAGATGCGTCCCCTGGGCACTGGCTCACCCGGTAACAGATCGATGGCACAGTCCCATGGCCGGTGTGGAGGAAGCTTGGAGGCGCGTTGCGGGCAGAAAACGTCACTGAAGGGGGCGTAGTCCGGGGGAACATCCACGGAGCGCTTCTCTACAGGGCTCTCGATGGACGTGGCATTGATGGAGAGAGACTTGGAGAGTGGAGATTTCGAAACAGGAAGCGCTGGGAAACAATCTGGAAAGCAGTGGTCGCCCCACTTCAGGACTTCGCCCGTGCGCCAGGAGATGGTGGGATTGTGTTGTTCAAGCCACGGGCGCCCTAGAACCACGTCAGCAGTGGACTCCTCCAGAACCAGCAGATGTATCTTCTCCGAATGCAGGATGCCGACACAGAGTTGAAGTGGTCCCACACAATGACGGATGTTCTTACGGCTCAGGGGTTTGCCCGTGATGGATTGGATTTGATAGCTAGTCGGAGACGGGGAGATCTTGAGCTTGAGTTGTCGACAGAGGGCACCTGAGATGAAATTTCCTGCTGACCCTGAGTCGAGGAGCGCCACCACTGGAACAGAGGTATTTGCAGCAGTAAGGATTACAATAGTAGTGAGTGGTTTCATTTTCTGAATGGAGGGGAAAATTGCACTCACCACGGGCCGAGGAGGACGGGATGGGCATGTGGAGATGACATGCCCCGGAGATCCACAATATAAGCACAAGTTCAGGGTCAGCCTTCTTTGTCTTTCATTAGAGGTGAGACGTGAATGATCAATTTGCATCGGTTCGGTGGCTGGTTCTGGAGGGCTGATGGGTTCGGACCGACGGAGGAGGTTGGTGGTAGATGACTGGCCCTGGTGCTCTAAGAGACACGACTGCATACGAGAACCCACGCGGATGGCGAGTTGGATGAAGCGTTCAAGTCCCATTGAGTCCTCGTATGCAGCGAGATGCAGCCGCACATTGGGTTCCAACCCCTGACGGAATGTGGTGATGAGGGCTTGTTCATTCCATCCGCTGGTGGCGGCTAGCGTTCGGAACTGCAAGGCATAATCGTTAACAGATAGATTTCTTTGCTTCAGATTATAGAGTTTCTCACCAGTCGAAGAGTCCGCCAGAGGTTTCCCGAAGACCTCACGGAAGTGAGAGACGAACGCCGAATATGATTTGACAACAGGGCCTTTTTGTGTCCACAGGGAGTCTGCCCATTGCAGGGCCTTACCTTGCAGTTGCGAAATGATGAACGCTATTTTCGCCGTGTCGGTTGTGTAGAGGTGCGGCTGCATCTCCAGGACCAGTTCGCATTGGAGAAGGAATCCGCTGCATTCCTCCACCGATCCAGAGTAGGGCGCCGGTTTGGCCATGGGACTGGCGGTGAACGCTGGAGAAGAAGCGGTGATGGTGGGTGCGCAAGCTGCAGCGTTGGTGGATGACGGTGAGGATGGTTGTGGAGTGAGTGCTCGGCGCAGCGCGTCCACAAGCTCCTGAAACGGATCGTTGGTGCTCATGCTGTGAAGTTGTTATGGTCCGGTCTTCTGTTACAACAGAGACACGGAGGCAGAGGTAAAAGCTATCCAGGTAAGTTTATTTCACAATTAGCAGAGCACAGGGTGATGGTAAGCAGGTATGCAGTTCTTGAGAGAAGGAGAGAATGTAATACTGTCCTGATTTTGTCTTGCAGATGCTGGCGGAGAGATGCAATGGAGGGAGATGACGGAGACACTCACACACACAGGCAGGTAGGCACACGAGGAGAACAGGAGACGAAGGAGATGGAGGAGATCGCTGGAGCAGGTAAGTATGTAGATGGGAGTCCTTAAGGTAAGCATACATGTGTAGTAGTGCAAACGAGACCGGACAGTGAGTGTGTGTGAGTGTGGTGGTTTTGTAGTGGTGGTGATTGCAGTGCTGATGAGTAACAGGTGGCGGTGATCAGTACGCTGGTGATTGAGTGCGTGGGTAAGGGAGTGAGGTGGAACCTGACTTGTCTGTGACACATATTTGAAAGATCAAATGAAACCTGCACATTAGGTTCTTCAGAAGCTTAATATTTTAATAATCCAGTTATGAAGCAAAAGTGAAGATTCAAAAGTGAAATATTTTTGAAAGAGAACTCTTAGAGAGTATCTATCTAATAGAATCAGACAGTAGAACTTTTTTTTTATGTTTTAACCGGGGCCAGTTACATAAATTGCTAAGACTATTCTTACAAGTTAGTCATCCAATTTTTTCTTTATTAAGACTGTTAAGACTATTAAGACTTTATTAAGACTTTTAAGTCAGTTACATAAAAATGTAGATTGGTTTAATTTGATTCCGAACAGTAAGACTGATTACCCTTAACTAACTGCTAGTTGGTCATGCTGGTTCTTAAGACACCGTCTTAACATAATGGCTATGCAACTGGCCCCTTAACTTTTGTTTTCAAGAGTGTGCTCACATTAAAGAAAAAATAACAGTTGCTTACCCTCACATCCACACATTGTGAAGCTGAAGATAGTAAGAATCAGGCAGTAAACAGCCAGTAAAGAGACCATTGTAATCACTGCATGAAGCATCTGATTTACACAGTGTTGTAAAATGGTGCACGTCTAACACGTTCATTCATAACGAAGGAAGGCGTTACCTGTTTATCAGTGCGCACTATAGCCTAAATAAGTGAACCACAGAACTTCTGTTCTGCTTAGAACTTTTTTTTCATTTCATTTAATTTCATTTATTTATAAAGCACAAATAAACACAACAAAAGTTGACCACTGTGCTGTATAGAGAAAGGAATAAAATAAAAGACAGTAGTATTAAAAAGACATCACTAAATTAAAAAAAAAAACAAGATTCAGAATGAATGAAATGCAAGACTTAGATGAGACTGTAACTTTGATTTAAAATCATATAAGGATGAAGCAGATCTTGCAGATAAAGGAAGACTGTTCCATAACTTCGGACTGGCCACTGCAAACGCACGGTCCCCTCTCAACTTCAGTCTTGATCTTGGATAAGACAGAGTAATACTGTCTGAGGATCGCAAGCATCTAACTGACGTGTTCACGTTTAAAAGGTCTGACAAATAGGAAGGTGCCAGACCATTTAAAGACTTTTGTGTGAGTTTGAAAGCAATGTGACGTTAGACGCACCAAACACAAATGGAAATGATTGCCCCACACAAATAAGCATTACCCACTTCCTAAATGGAGTCTAATCAATGCAGCCATATGGACTGTGACTTTCTTATATATTTTTTTTAAAAATCACTCACCCTCATTGCTGAAGTCAAGTGTAATGTTCCTGCTGAGGGGTGTTTGGGTGCTTGAGTAGCTGGCGTGACAGGTGATTATGTCTCCATAACTCCAGTCAGGTTTACACAGATGCAGCTCACTCTTCATGTCATAAGATGTGGATGGATGAAGTGACCTTTGACCTTCTCGGCTCCAGGTGAAGTCCACCAGCTCAGGGTTCAGACCCTCCAGAGAGCAGAGCAGATGAACACAGGTGTCATTACTGCTGTTCAGGAGCTGCAGGGACAGACCTGGATGTGCTGCAGGGGAGGGAGATGAGGAACACCAACATGAACTCAAGTATTCATAGCGTGACTTGGTTTACATTACTATATTACCATTGTATGGGGATATCTAGGTGATGGTTTACAACAAGCAGACATTTCAAGTAAATTAAAATAAATAAATAATTTATGAAAGGCACAATCACCTGCAACATGAAGTGTCACATTTGAGATGTTGTCCAATGATGGTGGTGGAATTATCCTTGTTGTTTTACAGCTGTAATTACCAGAGTCACTGGGCTGAACATTTTCTATACTTAGTGTAAAAGACGTTCTGTTTAATGTAAAACGAGGAATGCAATTACTGGAGGAAGATCCAGTCCATTCACAAATATTTTTGCTAGTTGCACTATTTTTTGTCCACTTTACAGAAACTTGTACACTGTCATCAGGTGGAGAGTGGCAGGGCAGATGGACAGTCGCTCCTTCATCTGCTCTGAAAACAAACACACCTGTGAAGTGAAATTAAAAGGTAATTCAGCTCAACTCTAAATTAAAAGGAGAAATGAATTTATAAAAACTTTTTCCCCAGTAAAAAAAAACAAACAAACATTTTTTCTACATTATTGATTTTGTTCAATGTGCTCAAAGTAAAAAATAAACATCAAAATAGTCTTCAATAGAAATACATTCTACAGCACACAAAAACACTGGTACGCATACTGGAAGTAGGATAGCAAATTAGCAACAAAAAAAAGACGGTCATGACAATTTTTTTTTTTTTTAATTAAACATAAATAATGTATTTAATTCTATATGCTTAAAATACAATACATTAATATACACAAAAATGTATGCAACCATCATATTTGAAAGATCAAATGAAACCTGCACATTAGGTTCTTCAGAAGCTTAATATTTTAATAATCCAGTTATGAAGCAAAAATGAAGATTCAAAAGTGAAATATTTTTGAAAGAGAACTAAGAGTATCTATCTAATAGAATCAGACAGTAAAACTTTTTTTTATGTTTTAACCGGGGCCAGTTACATAAATTGCTAAGACTATTCTTACAAGTTAGTCATCCAATTTTTTCTTTATTAAGACTGTTAAGACTATTAAGACTTTATTAAGACTTTTAAGTCAGTTACATAAAAATGTAGATTGGTTTAATTTGATTCCGAACAGTAAGACTGATTACCCTTAACTAACTGCTAGTTGGTCATGCTGGTTCTTAAGACACCGTCTTAACATGGCTATGCAACTGGCCCCTTAACTTTTGTTTTCAAGAGTGTGCTCACATTAAAGAAAAAATAACAGTTGCTTACCCTCACATCCACACATTGTGAAGCTGAAGATAGTAAGAATCAGGCAGTAAACAGCCAGTAAAGAGACCATTGTAATCACTGCATGAAGCATCTGATTTACACAGTGTTGTAAAATGGTGCACGTCTAACACGTTCATTCATAACGAAGGAAGGCGTTACCTGTTTATCAGTGCGCACTATAGCCTAAATAAGTGAACCACAGAACTTCTGTTCTGCTTAGAACTTTTTTTTCATTTCATTTATTTATAAAGCACAAATAAACACAACAAAAGTTGACCACTGTGCTGTATAGAGAAAGGAATAAAATAAAAGACAGTAGCATTAAAAAGACATCACTAAATTAAAAAAAAACAAGAGTCAGAATGAATGAAATTCAAGACTTAGATGAGACTGTAACTTTGATTTAAAATCATATAAGGATGAAGCAGATCTTACAGATAAAGGAAGACTGTTCCATAACTTCGGACTGGCCACTGCAAACGCACGGTCCCCTCTCAACTTCAGTCTTGATCTTGGATAAGACAGAGTAATACTGTCTGAGGATCGCAAGCATCTAACTGACGTGTTCACGTTTAAAAGGTCTGACAAATAGGAAGGTGCCAGACCATTTAAAGACTTAAAAACAAACAGCAAAATCTTAAATTCAACTCTATAACGCACTATAACGGAGTAATGTGTTCTCGTTTACGTTTTATTTTGTAGGTATGTTCACTTTAGGGCTGTAAAAAAATGTTAATCATGATGATTATTTTTATTGATAACAATAATAATAAATATTATTCATATTGTTGTTATTGTAATTATTATTTACAGCCTACAAAATAACGTAATATCAAAGCATAATAATGTAATTAATATTTTAATAATAATATACAGTTGTTTAATATATAAAGCATTTAAATATAAAATATGCATTTTATTGCCAAATTTAAGTTAATTGTATTGCCAATTTTAGTTGATCAAAAATTAAATTGAAATTAATAGTAATAATAATATTGTGCATTTTCATTTACAACCTTACAATATTTTTAAATAATAATTTTAGTGAATAAAATATTATATCACTTAAAAATAACAGAATTTTGGTTAAAATTAAAATCAAATGCATCAGATAAGTAAAATTGATTCATATTGGTGAACTAATTGAAAATATATTGTCCAAAGCTACTTTGATTAGACCCAGCAAGTATCAGTGACTTTCATGAAGCAAGACAGCAAACAGACAGTTTCATATGTATGTTACTTTAATAGGTGTTTAAAGAATAACATTTGCGTCAGCAGACAGTGTTATGACATAAGACTCAGTGAGAAGGGCAATGGCAAAGGGGTCCCTCTCTCTACGCAGGGGGTCAGTAAGGCAAGGCTGCATCAACAACTGGGCTGTAACAATCAGATCCATACATTGCATCATACAGTACTAGTGACAATAATCAGATCAAGCACACAAGTATAAACTCCTTAGAGGAATAAAGAACAGGATCTCGGGTAAGCGTTTAAAAAGACGGCGCCACAACTGCATCTAAAGCCATGAACGTACATTCTTGTACAGAGCAGAGAAAATCCTCATCATTGACGGGGTGCATATTCAAGGTTATTAAGACTCGAAAACGAGTTGAGAAGGTGAAACGTGGAAGGTTTGGCAACTGATATCCGTGATCGCTGATATTGCACGTTTCAGGGCTAAATGCGTAAGAGTGAAGGTTATTTGATGTCAGATATGACGGTGGCAGTCGCACTGCACACTACGGAGGTCAGGGTGTGTGTCTTGAGGATGACTGGAAGTTTTTACAAATTATTCAGGTATTGTTAGGAAGCAGCCTAGAATTCCTCCATATAAAGCCACCGCATACAGAAAGACTGGATTGGAATTAGAAAAATACAGGTACAAAATCCATTACATTCAAGAGACAATCTAGCACAAAAGGGAAATATTATAATCTTTATAGCTAATATAGGAATTTCTGTTTCATAGAGGCATTTTGCTAAGAGGCATCTTCTAAATAGAAAAACGTGGGGTGAAATTCATGACGGGGGCATCATGGGATGGGATCAGATTCTAAAGATGCATCATGCGGGGACGTTCAAATAAGCCGTGTTTTCATTCAACGCGTAATAATTCTCGCTGACAATGACAAATTTTAAAATACATATATTCTCCCTCTTGATATGCAAGAGAAGTTGTGATTAAGAATGACAATCATGAGGGGACACTGGCGAGATGGGGAGATCAATCTTTATGGAGGAAGTTCACTCAAAAATGTAATTCTGGTACCATTTTCTCACCCTCATGTCGTTCCAAATATACATGAAGAGACGTTCACACTGCATTTTTCTGTACAATGAATGAACGGTGACCCAAAATGACGAAAAAGCACCATAAGAGTATCCACTAATGACTTCGATTTTCTCCACACAAAACTATTATATGGCTTCAGAAGACTTGAAATAGTCATATGAACCACTTTTATGGTGTTTTTTATGACATTTTTACATTCGCTTCAATTATTAAAGAGTGCAGCCTGAACATTCTGCTAAACTTCATCTTTTGTGTTCCTCAAAATAATGCAGATATTGAAACGTGATGACAGAATTGTAATTTTTGGGTGAACAATCCCTTTAAAAACATGATGTTGTTTTGGTATGGGTTTAAGGTGCAAATATTGTCTTTCTAAAATAGGCATTAAAAAGGTGCCAACATTTTGCACACCACTCTCACTGCAGGTTAATTCAGAGGAAAAGATTCAGAAAAGATTAGAAGAATTAGTTGTGCTGATAAAATACATTTGAAACCTGAAGACGGATCCGCTGGCTAAGCCCAGCGGAATAAAGCCTGGCTCTCTGCATCATGAAATTTCCCTTACAGACTATTTTCGCTTTTCTTTGGCAAATGTCTGAGAGAACGACGCGCGTACAACACGTCTCCTGATCGCCGGGAAGAACTTAAATTGCGTCCGATGCGCATTATGCGCGAGGGAAGACGTATTACAGTAACTTCCTGTGAACAACAAACATGGAACTCGGGTGAGTTGCGAAAATTATGATATATCGACCTTTGAGGAAACGGAACATTTTCCAATGGGCCTTACGCTGCGGTCACATTAGCGACGTTTCAGCTAAATTTTATGTGTGAAAAAGGTCCACTGTCTATTGTCAATAGCGAAGAGATGCATGAAGCACAGCTCACGCCGAAGCCACTTTCAAACGAATTACAATTGTAATGACTGCATTTCGCACACAAAAATCTCGCCGAGCAACGGTAAATGTAACCGAACCTTTAGTCAGGGTGGATGCATTTGCATAAAATTAAACAAAGCATTCATTCTGACTAAGTTATGGAAGCTTGTTTCAACCACTGAATAAAAAATAAAGTAATATCGCAATTGCGAGTTCATTGAGATGTAAACTCGCAACTGCGAGAAAAAAGTCAGAATTGCGTGATATAAATTCGCAATTGTGTGTTATAAAGTCAGAATTGTGAGTTACAAACTCAAAAATCTGACTTTTTTCTTGCAGTTGCGAGTTTATATCTCAAACTTACAAGTCAGAATTGAAAGTTACATAGTCGCAATTGCGTGTTATTAAGTCAGAAATGGGAGATATAAACTCGCAATTTTGATGTAGAATCTCAGAAATGTGAGTTTATAACACGAAATTGCGAGTCAGGAAGTCAGAATTGTGAGATAAAAACTTTTTTTTCCTCAGAATTAGACTTTATAACTCGCAATTGAGAGTTCATCTCTCACAATTCTGAGAAAAGAAGTCATAATTGTGAGATAAAAAGTCGCAATTACCTTTTCTATTTTTTATTCAGTGACGGAAACGAGCTTCCATACTAAGGTCCAAAGAGGGGATAATTCACGATCAGATTACTGGTTGATACAATTCAAATTGTCCAGCTGAGCAGGAGGTTTAACATCTTATAATTCTTGATTTATAATATTTTTACCCTACTATACACTTTTAAAGTTTTATAAGCGGGGCCGTACAGGTGATTTATAAAATTAGCTTAATAAAATGACACTTATAAAAGTGATTAGGTCCTGATTTTTCAGGTAAACATCATCAATACGTCTCACGACTGCCTCAGGCACAATTACAGCCTACAAGCTTTCTATTACTTAAAATACACTGAGGTTTAAACCCTTGGCTTGGAGTAAATGCCTCTATTGTATAAATAACAGGAAAGGGGGACATTCAGACACAGATCTCGCGCCCCACCACGCACGCCAGACGTAGGCCATATGCGGCAATGCAGTTGCCTCGCACGTGCGCGTCAGTAAGCAGGAACTAAACGTCTAGAGGCGCTGCATTCTTTATCAGTGCTTGTTGGCTTAACAGGTAAGCATAGGTATATATACACAGATATTTGTATATGAGCTTTTGACAACAGTCTCGATCCAGTAGAGCACACCTCAGGAAAGGCTGAGGTTTCTAAACGAAATGTTACGAACCAAGCGAGGAAAAACAGCGCCCTACAGAAGGTGTTCTAGGGAGAACAAATTAAATACAGTATTTCGAAGGAGTACAAAAAAACCTTATTAGTTATAAGTTCATAAATTCACAGACAATATCATTTATAGAAGAAAAACGGGTGACTTTAAAAAGCAAAACAAACAAAAGAACATCAATCGTCTTATTAAAAAGGAAAAAGCTTGACTGTAACAGTGAAAGAGTGTGCGGTTTTTAAACCTGTGATCTGGCTTATAGCATTCCTTCATTTATCTAATCTAAGGCTCCCTGCGACCTCAGGAGGGTTTCGGGAAGAAGAGTCTGAGGTTCGAACCAGCCCAAGAACACAGGGAACTGATGTGCACTGCAAAAATCATCTGGTTTTCCAGTAAAATATCTAAACAGCCTGAAAACAAGATTCATTTACTTGAGAAGCAAAACCGTTTACGATAATTGAACGAATCTGTGTTTTTGAATAAATCATTTGCATTTATCATCCACATTCAGTTCTCATAAAACTCATAAAACATTTTTAGGCACTCAAATTGTAATGAATGATCATAAGGCGGGTTTCGAACATGAATAACTCTGTGGTTTTTAAATGTTTCAGTTCATAACTAAAAATGAAACTCACATGCCACCATTTACTGGCATAATGACCTACAGACAGAAACACTGAATGAATCTTTTTAGTGAACTCATTCAAAATGTTTGAATCTAAATCAACACAACTAATCTCAAATTATTCTTATTTTTCTTTACTTATATCTAACAAAATTTTGTTAGGTTTTTTTTTTTTCTCCAATCGTAAAAAATACAATCAAGTCTAATCTTACACAATTTTGCTTCACAGATAAATTGATCTTGTTTTAAGAATTTTTTAGATATTTTTACAAGACAAAAAAAAAAAAACCTAATAACATGATTTTTTCCAATGAGTCGCTGATACAAAGCACATAATCTGGCTTGAAGACCAGAAGATGACCCTGGAGGGGTCTGACTCAAAAGTGCCTGAAACACAGGATGTGCACGTTTCAGAAGAACATGCTATGCTGACTCTCACAATTCAAGATGTATGTGTGTGTGTGTGTGTGTGAGAGAGAGAGAGAAAGAAAAACACCTTTCTCTTCTACATCAATCCCTGTTTTCTTTTCCTCTCCAACTCTCTCCCACCATGTGCTTGGAGGAATGGACAGAATCAGCAAAACTTCGAGTTGGAATGGCGTCTACAGCCTCGGGTACAAGAAGAAAACGAGGGCTGAGTATCTCAGTGATGATACAAAAGCTAATCTGAGACTAAAACGAAAACAAAGCAAAAACACAAACAAAATTTGCCGTTATAACAAAAGCCAATGACAACTACAAGCATCGTCTACGGTAGCTAGAAATTAGTGCAGTGTCTATTATTAAACTATATTAGAGAGGAGTAGCACTCTTTTGGATTAGCCAGCAAGATGCTACACACTGCAGTAAGGTCAAGTATTGACATAAAATGCATTTTTTCGTTCAAGTATCGCCATACTGCTCTGATAATGAACTTATCGATAGCTGTGCATGTCAGAGAAGAGCGCAGAGCTAAAAGTGACGAGGTGTCACAATATAAAAAGGTTTGACTGACTTTCCATCGGGTGATTCAGTCAGAAACACTTGTAGGCAGGGTCTAAAATTAACTTTTGCAACAACTGCCAACGGTTAATGAAAATTGCTGGCCAGAAATATTGATTACTTACAACAAACTTTGTTTTACATTATAAAAAATGTGTTGGGGGGGGGGGTATAAATATATATGTACTGTTATTTTTAAGAAAATACACAACCTTTCAAAGTTTGGGGTCAGGAGGATCTTTTTTTTTTAAGAAATTAATACTTCTATTCAGCAAAGTCGCATTAAATTAATCAAAAGATTTCCATCTCAAATAAATGCTGTTAAAAAAAAAAAACGAGTAAAAAAAAAGTATCACGGTTTCCACAAAAATATTAAGCAGCACAACTGTTTTAACATTGATAGTATTAAGAAATGTTTCTTGTGCTCCAAATCAGCATATTAGAATGATTTCTGAAGGATCATGTGACACTAAAGACTGGCTGCTGAAAATTCAGCTTTGCATCACAGGAATAAATTACATTTTAAAATATGTTAAAAAAGAAAATAGTTAATGTAATAATATTTCACAATATTACTGTTTTTACTGTAGTTTTGATCAAATAAATGCAGGCTTGCTTAGCATTTGATACTCCTTTCATAACCGACCGCACACTTTTGAACGGTAGTGTATTTCCATTCATACATATATATATATATTTGGTGCTATGCAAATGCTAATTTTTGACCCTGCTCGTCGGTATGCCTGCGGCTGCAGCGCATCTTGCGCAAACATCCGGCTTTCCCTCCGACACGTAGCGCTGCTGTTTGTAAGAGGATAACAGGTGGTTTTATCTCTGGTTAACTGTCATCTACAGAGGCACCAGACACATCGAGGGTCATTGCTTGAAAGAAAGAGGCATCTAGGCATTGACTGTGCATTATGAAGGTGAAGGTGGTGCTTCTGTGCAGAGAAAAAATCTGAACAGGGTTGTGAGGTATGAGGCTGAGGTTGAGCAGTCTGAAAACACTCATTCTCTCTCTCTTCATAAGATTCAGAGCAGGAAAGAGGGCAGGAAGCCACAAAACGTTCCTCTGACCAAGAGAAGGTGTACGCTGCTGTGTGAAAAAGACGTTTGTGCAATGAAGCTAACCAGGAACAGAAACGTAAAAGATAGACAAAGACAAAGAGGGAGTACTTGCTTCAAATGCACTTTTTGTAGGCAAAACTTGACCTTAAATAGTAGCCATTTCTTGCAGATTGTAAAGTCTGATAACTGGTCCGGAGCCACCAGAGGAAACAGGCTTAGGGACCAGAATTGGCTCCCCCAGGGCCCTGAGGGGGGTGAGAGGGAGGGAGGGTGGTGTTGGGTGTAAGGTGAAGGCTTCTGGGATAAAACATCTCCATCCATCTCAGAGCTTCCCTCATCCCTTTCCAGTCTCTCTCGCTCTCGTTCGCTCTAAACCCTCGGCTGCAGAGGCCGAGAGTCAAGAATAAGGCCCCAGCATGTCCATACATAAGCCCGGTCCGGACTAAACCCGGCCCGGGCCAGGCTGAGGCCTCACTGGTCCGCGCAGGAAATCAGCACAGGAGCCATGTCCTTCACTTGACCTTCGCTGGGGATGCTCACAGCACGCTGGGCTCTGGAACAAACACACAGGCTTTATTATCAACACACACACACCATTACGCCCATGAGTTTGCAGGGTGTCCCATCTACCTGTGCACATTCTCCATGGCTGCAACCTCAGCGAGAGCAGCTAAGCTGAAGAAGGCCGGGAGGCTTCCGGACGTATCCGGCGCGTCCTCTTCCGCTGATCTGGGGTCATTGTAGGAGACCCCCCTATTGCATAATGTCTCTTGAGTGAATGGCTTTTCATCCTGATTCTTGGTCTGATCCTTAGATTTGTCTTCTGCTGCAACAGAGAAATATAATTTTAGACTTTTAGACAAATATGTTACCCCTCCCCCCAATCTTCTTTTATTGGCAGGACAGCATAATCTAACAATCCAAGTATGTTTCAAGTGATGCACACTCACATGATATGAAGAATCCAGTCATATACAGTAAATGGCCTAAAAAAAATCGATTTTATTCAACATGAGGAAGTTGCGCCAGGTTAAGATGGTGTGGCTAGCTTACTGTTTTTTAGTAACCTTCTATTGGTGGACGCTTTCGGTTGCGGTATACATTGGTGACAAATACTGCATATCTGCAAATAGTAAGTCTACAATGGCTTCAGTGGCTAACTTTTTGTTACTGCAAAATGCTTCATCAGTGTCATTATAAATTTGAAGAAATGAAAATATAAATACAAAGCAGAACTGTTCATCTCCGCACAATGCACAGCAGTGTTTCATTTCTGAATCCGTGTTTTGAAAGAACCGTGAAAAACCAATTGTTCAGCGGACCATTCATATAATAATTGTTGGACTCACTACACAGACCTAATCGCTCTCGTGATGCTTCGATCTCGTACACCGACCGGTCTGTGTAGCACCGCTTCAAGTCCAACAAGCCTGAAGAGAACCATATACTTCACTCCAAAATGAATCAGCCATTTGAATGAAATGAATTAATGAACGACTTAATCATTAAGACATTTATTGCCACCTACTGGCAGTTTTATTGTTTGTTTTTATTTATTGTCTAATTTTATTTAAAAAATAATTTTATAATTCCATATTAATTAATAAAAAAAAAAAAAAAAAGTATAGTTCACCCAAAAATTAAAATTCAGTCATCATTTACTCAACCTCATGGTCCAAAGGTTCATGTGTAATAAATTCTGTGGAATAAAATAAAGTATTACTTTCTGAAGCTACTTTTTGTAATGTCTATTTCAGGGGTCATAAAGTACGTTTGGCATTGGACCAAAAAAATTTTTCGCCGCTAGTTGGTGGGCCAGAACATAGTCAACGGATAATTTAAGAAATTAATTGATGAAAAATGCAACTAGAATTGCCTGTGACAGACTGTTTACAGTGTCTTTTGTAACTGGTAGTGAGCTGTTACTCCTGTGTAAAATCCTGTAGTAGGACAGTCATTAACAAAAAGCCACATTTATGTGGGGGTGTCCGGGTTTTACACTGGATAAATTAATAAAGCAGAGTAGTGACACATAACCTGGCAAGTATCTTGATTCACCAACTTGCAACACAGACCGTCTTGCTAAAACACACATATGTGGGAGATGCAGAATGGATTAAAAAAACCTCAAAAAATAAAAGAGGACTTGAATAAGCCCATTAATGGCATGTTTGAGTCATGCTCTTAACGAACTATGTTTTATTTCCTCTTTCCATATTGTGAATAATAAATGTGTATCATTTTAATTTGCTTGTTACACAATGGAGCCTAACTTATTGTAATAATTATTTGACGTAGCCTACTTTTAAACTCAGCATCCTCACATACTAAACTGCATTTTTTAATTGTTTTTTATTGTTTGCATGCTGGAGGTGTGCAGAGAAGCTGGTGAGAGAAAATGGCACTATCAAAGAGTCTAAAAAGTAAAATTGACAGAAGAATGGAAAGCGTCAAAAGATAATAGAACCCATTATAATCAGTGATATTGTCTACACTGTATGCGGTGCAAAAAATGTTGCATCTGGTGTTGCAATTAATTAGATTAATAAATCGCCACATCATGCAATTAATTATTAACTGTTCTTTTGATCTTTCTAATCATGAAAAATGCAGCACAATATTACAATATTGGTAACACTTTACAATAAGGTTCATTAGTTAAACATTAAAGTATTAACTAACATGAACTAACCGTGAGCATTACATTTGTTACTGTATTTACTAATCTTCATTAACGTTAGTTAATGAAAATACAGTTGTTCATTGTTTGTTCATGTTAGTTCACAGTGCATTAACTAATGTTAACAAGATTTTAATAATGTATTAGTAAATGTTGAAATTAACATTAACAAAGATTAAAGGTCCCGTTTTTCATGGTTTTTTGAAGCTTTGATTGTGTTTATATTGTGCAATATAACATGTGTTCATGTTTCGCGTGTAAAAAAAAACACAGTATTTTTCACATAATTTACTTATCTGTATACCGCTGTTTCCACTGTCATAAAAACGGGCTGATGACGTCCTTGTTCTATGAAGTCCCTCCTTCAGAAATACGTAACGAGTTCTGATTGTGCCAGCGGTTCCTGTGTTGTGATTCGACAGCAGCTTAGCGAACCTTGCCCGGAAAGGTCACGCCTCTTACCATAACGTGGAGATGCACGCGCTCAGTGTTATTGTAAACATGTCTTTAATTTTACCCTATCAATTTGAGCCGGAATCAGACCCGGTGATTGGACTGCGGGATGAAAATAACAGCGTTTCGACGACATGGCGACAAACACACTCTACAAACGCAACTCTTGTGTATTCCTGTGGGCGGAGGTTAGTCAAAAAACTGTTTTAGTGACGTCATTAAAGAAGGAAGTAGAGGGATGTAGTCCAAACTGGCCGTTCGATGTAGGCGACTTCTGTTAAATAAAATATCTCGCTTGGCATTGAACTTTGAGCTTTAACATTTTACAGATTTTATTTATACTCTAACAACAACATTACACACTAACTAAAGTTTGAAACATGGGATCACGAAGAACGGGACCTTTAATAAATGCTGTAGAAGTGCAGTTCATTATTAGTTCATGTTAACTAATGTAGTTAACTAATGTTAACTAATGAACCTTATTGTAAAGTGTTACCACAATAATAATAATCATAATAAGAAGAAATGCTTCTTGAGCACCAAATCAGTATATTAGAATGATTAAGGATCATGTGACACTGAAGACTGGAGTAATAGATGCTGAAAAATCAGATTTGACAGGAATAATTTACATTTTAAAATATATTAAATACATGTTATTTTATAATAATATTTTACAATATAACAATATTACTGTATTTTTGATCAAATAAATACAGCCTCAATGAGCAAAAAAAAACCAAACAAAAAAAAAAAACTTTCTGACAAACTTTTGAACAATAGTGTACATAAAAAAACCCCAACCAAAACCAAAATGGGTGCAGAGCGTTTCTTGAAGGAGTTATCTGTTTAGAAATCATAAATAAGACAGTAACAGGATACTGTGTGCTCAGCTCACCCTCTGCAGGTGACACTCGGCCATCGGCTGTGCGCACCAAGTGTGTGATTTTACTCTTCCTGGCCTTCCTTTTCTGACTGCCCACAGGTGTGTCCAGAACCTTCTGGGGTTCAGGAGAGGGAGACACACACGGACTGCCCGACTTCACTATTGGACTTGATTCTGTACCCATGGGGTCAGGGGTGGTGATGTCTAAAAGAACACATGAAATATGTCAAGACTGAGATCTGGAATTCCTAATGTAGACATCCAGACAATAATTGGTGCTTAAGGATACTATATCGCATTTAGCTTGTGCCAATTGTACTAAACCACAACAGGCTGCATCAAAGTATTTACATAACTGGTTCACATGTGCCCCTTTAAGATAACCAGAGTATACAGTGACCTAGATATAACAGCGTTCCCTGCTATGCGGCAGGAAATACTGAGACACACTGGGCAAAACCACGGATAAACAACAACCAACACCACGCAGACACAGTTTCCAACACTCGTGCACACACTCTTGCTGTCTGAACAGAAAATGAAGCTGATATCTGAGCAGTTTCTAATGGCTGTGGGGGTGTCACCTTTGTCTGCGGCACTGGATTTCTCCTTCCTGTGTTTGTACTTGTTCACTATCTTGTGGAATAAGGTCTTTTTCTGAGATGAAGATGAACCTAATTTCAAAAGCAACAAAACAGAAAAAAAAAAAAAAAATACAACACAGCATGCTATGTTAGGTGGAAGTCATGTCATTCTGAACATGAGATGGCTACTTCCTAATAAAGTAAGCAAATGAGGAAATGAGTGTGGGGGCCAGGAGGATGTGATGTCAGTTTCCATACATGCAATACACTTACCCTTGCAGGTTTTGGGCGGTTCAGGAGGGCTGGATGTACTGTTTTTTTTCTTCTTGATGACCGCCACACTCTTTTTGTCAAATGTCAGGGGGCTGTACTGTGGTAAGCTGTTGAACTTTTTCTCGAACTCCTCCTCAAGCTTTCCTAGTCTGTGAGTTTTATAGACAGTAAAAAATTAGCAATCTGTGTGCAATGTCTGCTCACCTGGATTCAAAATCTTCTAGACAAACTGACTTCAATGTTGCACAATGAAACACGACGGAATGTTCTTAAAAACGTTTAAACTATGATGACGCACCATGAATACTATCATTAAGGGATGGCAAATATGAGCATGGCACATGCGTGAAATGTGAAACAAAATTCCTTTGACTATCTAATTAATTACCAAACTATAGTAATGCACAGTTGTGCTACACTGCTACAAATGTCACATAAATGCAAGAACAAAATATATGCAACTTAAATTGGATACACAGAAAAATGCAGGTTAAACTCACAGCACATGCAGTGATGATGATTTGAGACACGAATCATGCGCTTCTTGGGTGAACATAGTTCATTTCATTCTGAAACCCATGCAACCTATTTTATTAGATCAGCCTTTGCCGTGTGATAAGCGCACTAAGCTATATTGCGATTTTGTTTTCTGTTCAGTTGACGGATGCTTTGTCAATGCAATGACGCAAAACACCGTGTTAGTTATCTTATAGGTTCGGGACAGATTAAACTATGGCGGGTCACCACTGTAATAAAATAGTTTGCATACATTTGATATAGACTGCAATAAAGCAGGACAATCAATTTAAAAAGACTATTATTCACCTGTATGTGTAAGTCTTCGACACAGACAGCGTTTTCATCATTTTTTTATCATAACCTTTACTAATCGATTCATGTGAAGTATAAACCCACTCCTGTCCTTTACATACTAATCAGATGATCATTTCTCAGTGAACTCAAAAGCCGCAAGATGCTTTGGGGGTGAGGGCAGGAGATCAGCAGAAAAAAGAACACAGCAAAGAAAAAGCACTAGCTGCCATTGAACTTTTATAATTTTTAGTGAAATTACCACTGAACTTTTATCATTTTTGTGAAATTATTAATTATTGTTAAATTATTAAGATTTTTTAAAGGTTTAAGGGGAGGCGTGACCAAAAAAGTTTCAGAACCACTGCTAAAGCAATGGTAAATAAGGCTGCAACTAATCATTAAATTACTAAAAAAAAAAAAAAAATCAACAAATTTTTAATTATTTTGTGCCAGATTTACTAACAGCTTGCGTAAGCAAAAACACTCTATTGTCAGGATTTACTAAAGACATGCAGTGAGAAATTAGCACTGAAATGGCATGGACACAGTTACTTTTGCGGCTGACCTTACTGCATATGAATTTGTAGGAGTTTCCCTTTCAGACGCAAAATTTATGGAAGGAGAGTATTTAAATCAATCAAGCAACGGGATTCACTAAGGTTTGCGGTAGTCAATTTACTGGTATTTACGCCATTGTTTAACGGCATGTCAACCCATTTGTGATTAATCTGGAAAAAATTCCATTACAAAAATAGTTGTTAGTTGCAGCCCCATTCAAAAAACTCCTCTGCAGAAGAATAATCACTGTTTCCCTGCAGATTCAGTGATGTGATGGAGAAATTACATCACCCTGCTCACCCTGGGGTGGTTTCCTCCTTAGACTTGGACTTCTTGAGCTTTTTTGGGTTGCTGGTAGCAGCTTGAGAAAATCCCCAGCTTTCATCATTCCAGCCGCCCTCATGATCGGACACACTGCCTCGAATGGAACCTCTTTTCCCTAGAAAACAGATCAGCAGCATTTTTCATTTACTGTATCAAATGTTTTGAGTTTAAATATAAATCATGAGATAATGGTCAACTGAATCATATTAAGTATTATTTTAGTTTTATGTTTGTTGCTTTATAGATTGTAATTTTTATTTTCATTTGAGCATCTTAACCTGTACAGCACTTTGGTCAACCTTGGGTTGTTTTTAAATGTGCTTTATAAATAAATAATGAAATGAAGTGAAAATTCTAAATGATATTCGGCATGTCGTTCAACGTCATTGAAATTGTACTTCAACCTTACAGCGGGAGTAACATTGGAAAGCACTTCTTTAGAAATGATAGAAAGCACAATTTAAAGACTTTTTATAGTGTTGTCATTTCTGCAGAATAACACCAATGAGGAAGTATGTTTTTTCCATGCTACTATTTGTTACACATTATCAGCTGGAACTAGTGGGAAATGAGTTTCAAATCCAGTCTCTAACTAACAGGAAAGGAACCTGTGGGAGGTGTGTGTGCGTTACCTCTGTCTACATTTGCTCTCAGTGATGTGAGCATCCCTTCGGACACTAGAGTCTTATAAAGTGCTCCTTTACAGCTTCGCTCAGACTTCCTGGACCCACAGTTCTCTGGCTTAACCTCCAGGTCTTTATCTTCCTGTCTGGTTTGAGGTGGTTTGGTGTCTGTGTCTTTCTCCTCCAGTTCTGTTGGCTGCAGAGGAGAGCAGTGTGGTTCCATGTCCTCCACGCCACTAGGGGGCTCCACCTTCAGGTCTGGTTCACTCTCACACTCAGCTTTAGGGGTCAAAGGAGCTTCCTCAGATTTCATCTCTACATCCTGTGGCTTATTATTAGCCTCTTCGTCCCCTTCTTCCTCTTCTTCCGTGGCGTCGTCTTTTAACTTAAGATGTTTTTTCGGTTTAGACTTTTTCTTCTTCACAGCTGGAGACTGGTCCGCAGTGGGGCTGCTTTCACTCTCTGAGGGACGAGCTTTCTTCCTGGGCGTCTCTTCTGAGCCCCAAGCACCTTTTGCGACTGCTTCAATGGTGAACATCACGCTGTCCAGGTCCGACTCGGATGACTGGCGCTTCTTCGCCTTTTTGGGCGATGCAGGATTTTCATCAGACTCTTTATTTTCTTTCTTCTTTTTCTTCTTCTTCAGCATCTTACAAGGGCTGATGTCAGATGGGGTGGTGTCCGTAGGGGAGGATGAGGTGGAGCCGGAGCCAGAGGTAGAGGATGACGATGTGGGGAGAGGAAGTTCGGGAGCGTCCCCCTGCTCTTCGTGGTCTGGGATGGCTGTGCTAATTGAGCTGTGCTGAGCACAGAGAGAAGAGGAACCGCCAGAGGGCTGGGAGGATCGAGCTTCCATTTTCTCAGCCTCAGAAGCCAAACACATCTATATAAACACATAAGGACATCAGGTTATGGAGCTTTGCAATAAAAATGACCTCTGGCACAGATATTCATGTCTTACTGGCTATTAGATATCATGCAACATATCAGCTGCCTGAAGGCCGTTCCCAACCCATTTTACTTCAATAATGTGACATGCTGCTAAGTGAAACAGGATATTAAATTGGGAAAAATGTAGGGCCTTTAATGTTATCCATTAGTAATTTTTGAATTATGTGGTTTCTACATTGTTACAAATTCAATTCCTATTCAGTATCTTTGTATTGCTTTAAGTAAAAATATCTAAACATACTTAAAAATAAAAGATAAGTTAATTGCAACAAGTTATTTTAGAACATACTGATAGAATGAATGCTTGCCAGGGTGTTGCTATGCAGTTGCTAGGTTACTTACTCGCCTAAGTGTAATTAATATCTTGCCCAAAATTTGTAGCGTAAGATTTTAAAACTACTTTTCAGCAAAAACTTCTTAAATACAAGTGTTCAATTGGGAGATCGTTTAAAAATCTTGCTTTAAAATAAAAAATGTATTTAAATGTATATAAATTAATTGTAAATAAGTTACAATATTTTTATATTTATAATATAATTTACATAATCCTATTTAGAAATAAATATTACATTATATATATTTATATAATATTATATATAGGAGAAGTATAAATGTTAATAAATCAGTTTTTTTCATAAGCCTAGTTGTTTTTAGTACATTTTGAAATTTTTACAACATTTTTCAGGAAATGTGTACCGATTAATCATTCACAGCAGTAACGTATTAAGAAAGTAAATAGGTCATTTTTACCTTTATGTTGACTTAAAAATATAAACAGCCACCAGGTGGCAGCATACACATCAAAAGTTTCCTAGGATTTATTACATAACATTGCCTGCCACTGTCCATGCCAACTGGTCAACACCAGCCACTGCCTCAGTGAGCTTTAATTCTGCACTATAACATCAAATACTGTATGTAGCATAAGATTCATCCCCGTCTTGTATCTTTGTGTAACCCGGGGCAGTGATTGTGCCATGTGACTGTGGGTTGGTGATGTACCTCAGCGAGCTGGAAAAGAGCCGACTGGCCGCACTGCCTCACCTCAGACACTGACTGAGACCTACTGGAGGAGATCTGCTACAGAGACAGAGCAAACACGTATATTAAGAGCAATAACAAGCACATTATTTACCCACAGAGAAGAATACACGTAGAAATATGGAGCGTGTTTAGGGAAAAATATAGACTGCTCATTTGTTAAGGAGGATTCTGGGTAAAATCACAATGCTGTAATGGCATTTAAGTAAAATATATTTTAAATTGTATTTAAGTAAAAGACATTTGAAATTTTTTTTTACATGTTCTAAAGAAAATGCGAGTGGTACTCGCACATGCAAAACTCGCCGCCATAGGGGCACAGTGTTAAGGGTGGTTGCCAGGGTGTTGCTAGGTGGTCAAAAGATCCCGATCTCTATAATACTCTGGGTCCTATATGACTTGAGAAACTTATTCAATGTAAGGGATTTTTTTTAAATTTCAAAAAATTAATTAAAATTAATATTCACTGCCTAAAAGTGTTATTTTACTAAGTATATACTATTATAGCTTTATCCATTTTTTGAATAAGCTTTTATTTTAATTGTATTTTTATATTTTTATTTTTTGTTTGTATTTCAGTTTTTAAAGTTTTAGTAATTTTGTTGCTTAATTTTTTTTATTTGTAATATTTTTATAATACTTGAATATTTTTAACATTTCTATAAAGCCTTTATTTTTTATTTTATCTTTATTTTTAGTCATTAAACTAGTCATTCAAGTCAAAGTATTTTACTTTTTTCATCTAAAATGTATTATATTTTATTTTAGCTTTAATTACTAGTTTTTGTTTTATTTAACAGTAACAACACTGCCTAATATAACCATCCTCATGTGTCACATGCTGTCACATTTTGTGCCACTGTTTAAGTGCAAACTTCTCAAATTCATCAAACCAAACAAAATCAGCTGAGCGTCTTTCCAGTTAATGATGATGATGATGAGAAGTGCTGAAAACAAAAGCAACAACTTGAAATGCAGGAGTATCAAAATGGCCGCCTGGATGGAGGAAGTTGGTGTTTAACAGGTAATACACCAGCAAAAGCAGAAGCGAGACATTTTATTTGGTACTCTATGAGTTACTGAGGGTTTTTGCTGTGGTTTTAGTTTTATTTGTTTATTAACTGAAAGTTGTGGGGTAAAAAGGCAGAAGGTTTTATCTTAGATTTCTGGTATTAGTATAATAAAGCTAAATAAATAACAAAACTAAATTATTTACAAATATTTTACATATGATTTAGAAGTATTTACACTGAGTTCGAAGAAAAAGTTTATTCTTTTTTAGATAATTTTTTACATACCCCAATTAAATGTTCTATATACATTCAGCTAATGAATGACATTATTTTTTACTAGTGCTGTCAATTGATAAAAAAAATCAACTAATTAATTGCAAATTTTTTTGTAATTAATCCTGATTAATCACAACTAACATTAAAGTTTTTAATGTTTTTATATTGTAATAATTTCAATATATTATAAATATAAATACTCAATACTATATAAATATCCTAGCCTGACTTCGTCATACTCATATTCTAGGCAGAATGTGAGTCTGATACTGCTCCATTGCACTTGAATTATGGGGCGTGTCTTAACCGAACCAGTAAAAAAAACAAAACTCTGCACTCAATTGGATAGACCTACAACCAATCAGAGCAACGCAGTAAGTGACGTATGTTGAACTTGTACTTAAACTTTTGCCGAATCCCGTTGGAAGGACGGCAAACACATCTTTCCCATCGACAAATGCCTTGATTGCGGTTCTTTGTTCGTCTTTTAAAATTAATGTGCTGTCGATTACTTTTATTACAGACGTGATAGCGGAATCTAAACATCTTACTTCTCCAGCTGCAGTCATCGTTGGTGAAAACCAATTCAACCCAAGCGCTCTTTGATGACGTGGGTGGTTACGTAACCACAGATAGCCTGTCCATCATCGATTAAAGCCCGCCCTGGCAATTTGATTGGCTCGGCCTTCTGGGAGCCGAGCATAATTACTCCACAATGGATCGAGTCCAGACCGAACTTCCCGTCCAAAAAATGTTGTGGGCGGGGTTCGGGCTGGCACCCAGGCTATAAATATCCAGAAATTGAATCAAACACTTCACAGTCTTCACTGTTTCATTAGGCTATATTTATAAATTAAATATAGATTAATTTTTATTAAGCTACAAAAGTGATTCAGTCAAGAGCAGTGAGTGATTTTCTCTTTTTCTTTTGTTTTTTGATAAACATTAATGATGGACTGCAGCAGGTTTATTAGGCTGCTGTCAATTTAAGACTTGCCGCACATGACGCAGATCTGACACGCATCGTATTTTCTCACAACTCTTCATGTTCACTTAAAGGCTGGAACTAGTGGCGACGAAAGCAGACTGTGGGGTTGGCTCACATCAGCAGCGTCTGTGTCCAAAGTTGCCCTGACACACCAAACCAATGCTAGACAGCCGACGGCCAAGCAGCACGTCAGTTCTGCGCCTGCGTGAGATGAAATGCCTTTCTGTACCAGCAGGTGGCAGTAGCTGAACAGCCATCAGAATGATCAGATGGCCCGACGGACCGACGCTGATTCAACATTTCGAATCGGCTGAAAAAAGCCGATGAGGACCAACTTCAGCCGATGGTGTGGAACACACTGAGAAAACTTAGTCGGCCGACCGTTGGCTTGGTGTGTTTCTGCCTTAAGACTTTAACTCATTTAAAACTGTGCTTACCTGACACAATGGGCGTTTTGGCATAATTTTGTGCATTTATGTCTGTTAAAGCAAGAAACAAAGCGACATTCTGTGTGCAGTTCTGAGTCGTGTGTGTGTCACACAGACGGGGGATTCACAGACAGCGTGACTGTACTGAACTGAGTTCTCTTTTGTGTCTGTCATGCTTGAATGCTTTAATGCTTGAATGCGTGATCATATAAGCTAGTTAAAAGGATGACGGAAAAAAAACGGATGCTGCGTTAATTGCTTTAAATATTTTTAATGCGTTATTTTTAAACTGAAAAAATATATTTTTAAACTGAAAAAATTAAATAAAATGCTTTAACGTGTTAATTTTGACAGCCCTATTTTTACTACTGTGGCCAAATAAATTGCAGTCAATGTGAACACCCCAAAATGCATTTAAAGGGGTCCTATAATGCCCCTTTTACAAGATGTAATACAAGTCTCTGATATCCCCAGAAAGTGTCTGTGAAGTTTCAGCTCAAAATACCCCACAGATCATTTATTATAGCTTGTCAAATTTGCCCCTATTTGGGTGTGAGCAAAAACATGCTGTTTTTGTGTGTGTCCCTTTAAATGCAAATGAGCTGCTGCTCCCAGCAGCTTTCCAGAAGAGGGCGGAGCTTCAACAGCTTGTGCTTCGGTTGCTCAACAACAACAAAGCTGGAGAATCTCACGCAGCCAAAATGACGATTGTCAGAATGTTACATTGTTCAAACCGGAGTCGGACACTGATGGAAAGACTCAGGAAGAAGTTATAACTTTTAGAATGGTTAGTGGATAAATTTATATAGTTGCTGTGGAGCTGATTTAACTCATCGACTAGCATGTGCCATCATGATACTCTTTTGTGCAAATCCAGCGCTGAATTGACCCTCATTTGTGAAGCAGTCCGGCATAAAATGACGACATGGCAAAAACACTCTACTACAGCAAATCGCCCTCTTCTCTAAAGCAGCCCAACATGGCCTCGCCCCCTATGTTGCGTGTTCTTGGGGGCAAGGTTTATGTACATTTTAGGGTTAATGATGTCACTAACCCGGGAAGAAGCTCATTGTAGTCCCTACCAGCAATTTGTTGTAGTCCTTAAAAAGCGATTTCTTTAAAGAAAATATCTCCCTTTGCATTGAACTTTGCAGATGTTGTTTTTGCTCTTACAGCAACATTACACACTAACTAAAGTTAAAGTTAAGATAGATGGAGCAGGCTTGGCTCCAGCTCTAAAATGTACGGTGGGCCAGTGGACATTCAGGGTGGGAAGTACAGTGGGGGGTTGCAAGGGTGGAAAATTGAGTTTATTACAACTGTACCTCAGCCAGCTGAAACAGGGGTGATTTAACACAACTCTTGGGCAGGTCTGGTGAGCTTGGCTGGGATGGTCCAGAGGCCTAAGAAGGACATTAAAGCAAACCGAATGAGTGCTCTGATATCATTTGACATTAAAAAGATAACCAAACCTTCCACATTAATATAGCACCTATTACACTTAAAGTGTCCAAAACCATGTTTGACTGTCCCTCACCTCTACATGTGTGAGAGAGCTTGTGTCCTCAGCATTCTTACTTCCTCCAGCAGGCTGCGCTGGACTGGAAGAAATCTGAGGAGAAAAAGTAAAAGAGTGTCAACAAAATGCATTCAGATCATTAAGCAATTCATGTAGACGCACACAGCCAACCATCCATATCTGAGATGTCTCACTGCTAAGGAGGTTTTTAAGGGTCTGTTGTTAAGAACTGACAAGTCTTCAGGTGGTCTCACCTCAGCCAGCTGGAAAAGGGCTGATTTCCCAGTGTGCTTAGCAACATCTGTGCATCCTGTCTGGGAAGAGCTAGAGGAAATCTAAAATGAAAGCATGAAACCAGAAAAAAAAAAGAAATCAGTAAAGCAGAACAAAGCCATAAAAGTAAATCTTGAATCAACATCCTGTTTGAAATGACCACTGACATTTACAACTCAACACCTCCCTCTGTTGACAACTTGATGGAAAAGCCACAGGTAGATTCAATAAAATAAAAAATACCCACCAATTACATTGTCTAAACAGGAAGTGACAACGTGACAGCTTGAGGTGTCTACACTGGAAACTTGCTGCATGTCAACTCAGTAACTAGTACTGAAGACATCAGCACAGTAAAACAATTGAATAATTATGTATACTTTATATTCAATGAAATAAGTATTTCAAGTATTTATAAAAAGAAGTATTTTAAATAAATTGTTTTAAATAAAAATGATTATAATTATACTGTTTTTCAATTACATGTAATATATTTTTTCATAATGCTACATGTGGTTACATAATGTAGAAATTTAGAAACCAAAAATTATTTAAATAAATAAAAGTCATAGAAATTAATTCACATTTGATATTTATAAATTAAATATATTTTTGTCATTAAAGTGGCTGGAGTACACTAACATTTAAAAGTTTGGGGTTGGTAAGATTTTTTCTTTTATGCTAACTAAGGCTGTGTGAAATATTACAATTCTAAAAAACAATTTTCAATTGTTATATATTCCTAATATGTAATTTATTCCTGAATTTTTAGCAATCATTACTCCAGAAAGAAACTACAACAACAACAACAACAACAACAACAACAACAAAACTGCATTTATTTGAAATGGAAATCTTCTAATATTTTGGGCCCTATAATACACCCGGCGCAATGCGACGCATGGCGCAGCGCAAGTGTGTTTGCTAGTTTGCGTCCGGCGCCGTTCGCATTTTCCCGTTCAGCGCCACGTCCTTAAATTAGTAAATGCATTTGCGCCAGTTAGTGCGCCCATGGGCGTGCTGGTCTAAAAAAGAGGTGTGTTCAGGCGCATTGCTATTTTAAGGAGCTGAAAATAGACTGCGCCATAGACCAACTCAAACCTGGTCTAAAGTCTAAAGTCAATGGCGCAATATTTTTTTGTTAGAGAGCGTTGGTAGAAACTGCGCCTCTGGGCGTGTCCACAGTGCGCGTTGACTTTGTTTATTACACACAGGGATGCGCATCACACAAACATGCCAAATATTAAAAACAAAAGGATTACAGTGTAAAAGAATATTATTGTGTAGGCTACATAAATATAAAAATGTAATGATGAATAGTCATTGCGTGTATTAGAATTAGGCTACCTATTTTCAATTCAGCCTATTACTACTTATAAATGATGAACGAAATTGATTAATTATTTGAACAATCGTGCCAATACACACACATATATATTAACTGACTCATCGCGTGTACGCCATGTAAATAGCAATCCGCCATGGCGCAAGCGCATCTTGCTCTTAAAGGGAATGGGAGATGACACTCTGATTGGTTTATTGAATGTTACGCCCATTACTCATTAAGAGAATAGGGACAACCGATTTCAAAAATGCGCCCCGGCGCACGGACCGTTTTTCCGTCGTTAAAATAGCAAAAGTGGATTTGGACACGCCCTGAGTGCACCTGCGCCGTGCGCTTTACACTTTGCGTTTAGATCGTTAAAATAGGGCCCCTTGTTTTTACTTTCACTTTTAACATGTCCTTGCTGAATAAAATTATTAAAATATGTACATATATATTAATTATTAACATATATATTAAATAAAGAATATATATATATTTTACAGACCACAAACTTTTTAAAGTTAGTGTTGATGTACAGTGAAAGAAAACAGACACAGATCACAGGCTGCCCATAAACACAAAGGATTGCCCTGCATTGGGCACTAGAAATATCACATACATTTTTATGTAACAGTCAAAAAAATATTTGAATATATACTGAATTAAAATGATTAGAAATCAGTTCCCACTAGGGTTGGTTATCATTTGAATTTTAGCGATTCCACTTCCGATTCTGCTTATCAATTCCGATTGTTAACAATTCCCAGTTTCGATTCCAATATGTTAAAAAAATGAAGTCAAAATTTTAGTTATCAAACATACTTATTCTGTCATTTTGCAAAAAAACATTCTTTTGCAGCTGAATACAATGAACAAAAATTAGCAGCCTAAAGAACAAATAACTAATATAAAAAAAATATAGATTAATCTTTATTAAAGTTACAAAAGTTATTCAGTGTTACAAAAGATCATTGAGTGATTTTCTTTGTCTATTGTTGTTTGATTAACATTAATTACACAGACGGCAGCAGGTTTATTAGGCTGCTGTCACTTTAAGACCTGCTGCACGGATCCAATATACTGTTACACAAACATTTTCTGTTTACGTTCACTTAAAGGTGCTAAATAGGATGTTTTGTTTTATACATTTTTGCAATATTACTTGAAACTGTCTTTACTAACTGATAAAAGACTATTTATTAGGTGCACTGAAAGTAATAATATTAATATACATCATCTGTGCATGAGGTAGGGCCTTAAAAACATCAGCCAATCGTTTACGTGATCATCGCGTAAACGATTGGCCCTCTGGCTTGTCAATCATTGCCGTGACGTTCCTTGTGAGAGACGTGCGCGGATTGGCCCTCTGGCTTGTCAATCACTGCCATGACGTTCCTTGTGAGAGACGAACGCGGCTGCGCTCTCCAGTAACTTTCCACACTTTTTTGTCAGGAGACTGAAGTAACAACTGCAGATTATGAGTTACCTGCGGTGAGTCCGACATAATGAATCCACTAACACGACACAGCTAATGCCGGTGGTGAACACTCGTGTTCCAATACTCGTGCACGAGTTTTGGGAGGTGTTCCCTTGAAATGAGCTGTGAAGGAGGGGGGTTGTTCTTACGCATGCGCTCATTTCAAAAACTCAGTAACAGTCTTTGGTTTCTCAGTCGACGAAAAGATCCTATTTAGCACCTTTAAGTCATAACCGATTGTGTTTACAAGGATATTTTGACATAATTTTGTGTAAATGTCCATTCAAGCACAAGAAGATGCGAAAGAGGAATGAATTCGGTATCCGTGCACTATATGAGAGACAGCATTCAGTATTCGTGTGCACATGTGCCGAAAAGAGTTCTCTTTTGCTTATGCTTGCGCTTGAATGATTTAAAACCACATTAAAATGCGCACATAGGAATTGATAAGCAGAATGGAAATTATAATTTTATGACAAATATCCTATTCCTGACCTTGAGAATATTCCAGAATTAGAATCGATTTTCGATTCCCAACCCTAATTCACAAACATGCTATTGCTTTATTATTTTAGGCAAACTGCGAAAAGAAAGTAGCTGGCGTAACTACGCAGCACAAAAAAACGAGACGTCCGTCAACACAAAGCAACGTCGACATGGCGTTACTCTTAATTTAGCAGTGACTTTTCATTTGCAGTGCACCAATGCCAGGCACAGTCGCTTTGGATCAACCTGTGTGTGTGAGATTGTGTTTGACAACAGAGAGACTTAGAAGACAATTCCTGTTCAAACATTACAGGCAGTCAACAGGTAGAGCATTCAGCCCCGTCCCTTGAAAAGGACCAAACATATGATGTATATGTCTGCAAAACAGGGAGGCGCTGCCTTTTGTTTTGTATTAACCTCCCGTGGCCCTGTTCAGTGACAAATGCACTGCGCCGAAGGCAATTAGGATCACTTAGTGGCAGCAAAATGGAATTTACAGAGGATTAACCAGGGTGAGAGTCTGAGGAACCCACAGGAACACACACAAACAGCTCACATCCCTGAATCACACACACACATTGGCCTGATGTCTCAAACGCCTCATAAAGCTATACAATTTATGAAGTCTATGCACCTCCTAATGGTACACAAACCCAGTTTGGGGCCCAAAACAGTCATCCCAGTCTGTTTAGTCACAGACCGCTGCGGCTGCTGTATCCGTGGAGATGGGCTTGTCACAGTCTATTTACGTGAGCACTGATCATGTGCTCATTATATCAGAGGTCTGCCGTGAGTACAGAATGATGCAGATTTGTCTCAATCACATCAAGATATGAGGACATGGATCTAGACTAATAACTGTTATTCTCATCTAGAGCCCTCTTTGTGCTCCTGGTTTTAAAACCTCATTTAACTCGACTGTGGTTACACTGTGCTCCTACTACTAATCTGCATATTAACATGTGCAATTACATTGTAATCTTTTCTAAATGTTATTATTGTGGACTATTTGTGTTTTCGGTCGCTGTTCTCATCTGCATATAAACTACAGGAATATTGATATTAATAACAGATGCACTGATATTAAAAATCTGGCCAATATCTTCAAAACAATAATTGTTTTCATATTATGGCTGATAATAAAATCTATATTATTTTGTCTAATTAAATTAAAAATAAAACACTAAAAACTAAAATCAACCATTTTAAAAATGGATATACATTTAGGGATTTGTTAAAGATTACATTTAACAGTGTTTTTAAAGGGTTAGTTCACTCAAAAATAAAAAAATGTCCCATGATTTACTCACCTTCAAGCCATCCTAGGTGTATACGACTATCTTCTTTCAGATGAACACAATTTTAAATATTTAAAAATATCTAATGGTAATATATAATGCTAGTGAAGTGGCTCTAGATTTTGAAGCCCCAAAAAATGCATCCATCCATCATAAAAATAATCCATACAGCTCCAGAGGGTTAATAAAGGCCTTCTGAAGCGAAGCAATAGGTTTTTGTAAGAAAAATATCTATATTTATAACTTTATCACCTATAATAACTAGCTTCCGGCAGACGGCCGCACGCATCGATTTGCTGTGGAAAAGCAACCACTGACCTGAAGCATAACGTAATGACGAATGCGGGAGTGCAGAGGATAGAGCAAAACAAAACACCGGTCATGAATTAGAAGTCTAAAATGAGAAATTTTAAAGAGAAATGTCAGAGGATTTTGATATTAGAGAAGAAGAGCTTGAGTTTGTTGCCCAGCCATGTTTGTTTGAACCGCAAGAGGTGTCCAAGCTTACGCTACTCCTACATCCTGCATCACAGATCACTTCAGGGGTTAGTTTTGTGGCATAAGTTGGCGTAAGCTGGTTTGCGCAGTATGCGTGCGGTCGTCTGCAGGAAGTTAGTTTTTTTTAGCTTATAAAGTTTTAAATATGTGTATTTTTCTTACAGCTTCGTTTCAGAAGGCATTTAATAACCCCCTGGAGCCATATGGATTATTTTTAATATTTTTAATATTAATGAATGTGTTCGTCTGAAAGAAGATAGTCATATACACCTACAATGGCTTGAAGGTGAGTAAATCATGAGATAATTTTCATTTTTGGTGAACTATCCCTTTCAATCATTGTCTTTAAAGATTAACTTTTAGTGAGAGTTAGATGATGACAAAGGTATTCTAAATATAAAAATAGTATGCATGAGCATGCACAATTAAATATTCATAATCATCCAATAATGGTATGGTAATAAGCATCTCTAATTTTAATCAAAATATGGCATTACGTCATACAGTCCATAGTTTTGCATTCACAGAACAGTCTTGAATGTTTTAATTTGATCAAAGGTGGTTCTTGGGCTGAAAGGTTGTTTTATATATGTATTAAAATTATGTTACTGTACCTCTCTGGCGGTCAGCGCGTGCTCCCCGGCTAACAGCAGCATGCTTAGGCCCCCCATCTTATTGGGATCTATAAAAACAAATATTAAGTAGCTCAGCCATTTTAAACCTTGATAATAATAAGAAATGTTTCTTAAGCACCATGTGACAATGAAGACTGGAGTAATGATGCTGAAAACCTTTGCCATCACATACTTTTAAAAATACATTCAAATATAAAATTGTTACTTTAAATTGTAATAATAAAGACTTTTTTCAAAAACAGCAGTGTATGTATGTACACATTCAGGTGCATTATTTTGTTCCTACCAGCCATGGCGAAGTTGAGCTGAGGTGTGCTGTCAGTTTTGGCCTGTTTTTTGGCAACTGAAGGATCCTTACTAGGGTTGGAGGGAAGAGACCAGACCTTCTTGCGGGCGTTACTCACAGAGTGGGAGGGACTCTTTACTGGCTTGTTGGTGGCAGGACACCATTTGTAACCAGGGTTAGCTTTCATGAACGCATCCTTGTACTGTGTCAGACAGAACATACCATCAAATAATAATTTGAACATGTTAAAATTCACATTAGCCTTTTGACATTTTTCTCATCCTTTCTAACAACTGATAAGCCTATTTATATGTTTTATATGTTTTTTTCTTGCTGTCTTTGAGGAGTTAAAAACTAGCAGCTTTCCAAGCAGCTTAAGTCAATTTTATGTTAGATAAGAGTTTAACATTTCCAATCGTTATCACTACAAAAAAAACAAGGGACTTATCGTGTGTGGTCTGCCTCCTTTTTACCTCCTTAGCCATGTCTGTGTATTTCTGTTTTTCTTTGGGGTCCAGTACAGCCCACCAGTCTGCCAGGATCTTAGTGGCCCCCCGGTTGTCTAGTCGCGGATGCTCCTGTCGGACCAGCGAGCGGTGGCGTTTGCAGAACAGCAGAAAGGCGTTCATGGGCCGCCGAGCCCGCTGCTCAGAGGAGTATTCTTCACTGTCATCTTCCATCCCGCCACACTCTCCCTCCTGGGCTCTGGTCTCTGCACATAACACTGGCTCCTGGGGTGAAAAGTGGGGAAAAAATTGGATAGAGACATACAGGGACCTGGTTAATTTCAACAGCAACAGTGGACAAAGCTACACTAAGATAAAATCAAGGTCTATTCACACATTTTTGCTGCAATATTTCACCACAGTAAGATATTAAAATGAAACAATCAATATGGATCGCTTCACATCAAACAAGGGAGTCGTGTTTTTATTTTAAAATCATTTTAATTTTAATTTTAGATTTTAAAGATTTACATAATTATTAGCTTTTCATCAACTCACAAACTCCCTGCAGTTCCCTCATAAACCTCCAGGGATTCACAAAAAGTTTGGGAAACCCTGCATTTGAATTGCAAGGAAACTACCCAAGGTAATTGGATTTTTTTCCTTCCTCCATAAAATAATTGACCAAAAAATAAGCTTTGGCACATGATTTCATAGCTGTACTCATGCATTTCTGAAACTGAAACAGATTGGGTGGAAATGGCACATCTATTTTTAATAACCTTAGTTTAGCCCACCTAAAGTTAATCTTATGATCATGCTATTGCTATTTGATACTGATTATTCTCTTTCTAAAGAGTATTTGATATGGACAGTAAAGACATTAATAATGTTACAAAAGATTAAGTTGAAATAAATGCTGTTCTTTTGAACTTTCTATTCATCAAAGAATCCTGAAAAAAAGTGTCAGTTTCCACAAAAATATTAAGCAGCACAACTGTTTTCAACACTAATCAGAAATCTTTCTTGAGCACCAAATCAGCATATTAGAATGATTTCTGAAGGATCATGTGACACTGGAGACTGGAGAAATGATGCTGAGAATTCAACTTTGCATCACATAGATACATTTAATTTTAAAATATATTAAAACAGAAAACTGCTATTTTAAATTTTTGTAATATTTTGCAATATTACAGTTTTTACTGTATTTTTGACGAAAAAAAAAAAAAATGCTGTCTTGGTGAGCATAAGACACGTCTTTCAAAAACAGAAAAAAAATCTTACCAGTCCCAAACATTTGAAAAGTAATTTAAAGCTGCAGTCTGTAACTTATTTTTGGTTAAAAATGATCCAAAATAAATTTTTGAGCAAGTACATAACCAGCCAGTATTCAAAACTATCTCATTATCTTAGCCCGATTCACAACAGTAAGCTTGTAATAATGTTTTAAAATAAGAGCGACCTGGTGGATTTCTGCGTGAAATTCGAGCATGCAGCAGTTCATCTGTGCGTCATTACGTCACGTCCGTAAACAGAAAAAAAGGAGTCCAGGCAAGTCGGTTTTATCATGTGAGGATGCTGCTTGTAGCGAATCATTTATAGCTTGTTCTCACAGCAGCTGAAATAATTAAACACCAATCTGACACTGACAATCATCAGTGACAACTGGAGATTCACCCGTAGTCAAAAAGCAAAAGACTTTGGACTGTGGAGTGGCTACAGAAATTGAAATCTACAGGTAACACTAATATACACTAAATACACATAGCGTGCATCTCAATCAGCTCCCTAGTTCAGTAGTCAGGGCACTGATCAGGGAATCTGCCACATTCATTTACATGATACTGATTCACGACCTAGGGAGCTGATTGAGACGCAGGGATAGTCATGCAATGCGGATGTTGTTAACATTAACAATTTGAGAACAAAGTATAACAGTATTAATAATTTGCATGGTTTGGTGTGATCCGAGCTAAGCCATCATTAGATTTAATCATTATTAGCAGCACGATTTGAAAATTCTTATACTGGTCATACTTTCAAGACGTAGAATCTGTGATTCTGAAATATAGTATCCACACCGGTGTAATGATTGACAGCAAACATTAGATTCATCCGCGCTGAGCCGTGCCGATGCACAACCCACGTAACGATAACTATTCCGCATATGACTGCAATTGCATGTTTCAAACAGAGATGGCGACAAAGAAAAATGGCGGACTGCAGCTTTAAGTAAACTTTAAACGTTTAAATTGCCTAAAAGCTAATTTTGTCAATGTTTAGAAGTACACCAGCATACAGATGACCTCAAAACACGTGAACCAAAAGCCACAAAACTCTCATTTTACACACTTCCGGTCTTTAAAGAGCAACTGCCATAATGATCAAAACACTAATGGCAGGGTTAATGCAATGCAGTTTGATTAATCATTCACCTTCTCCAGCTCTTCTTCATCTTCCTCCTCCTCTTCCTCAGAGAAGTCTGGGGCTTTCTTGGCCAGCAGCGGGTGCCACTGCAGACACTTGCGTTTGGGCCGCTTTCCGCTGACCTCTCCCTCCACCGGAGGTTCTTTCCCTCCACCTCCACCCTTCATACTGCTGCTGACCCTGATGAGGGCAAAGGTCAGAGGTCAAACACGGCCCTTAATGCTCTTTAACATCAAATAACAGACAATAGGACAGGAAGAGGCCATGACACACTGATAATTACATTGTCTGGTAGTTAATTCAAGGTGAAATGTGTAATTGGTTACAACGAGGAAAAAAAAAAAATTAAGAGACAGAAAGGCAGTCACAGTCTGTAAATATAATTTGATGGTCGCCATAAGATTATAAGAAAAGCCAAGACTATAATAATGTATTTTTGATACAGCTATAAATCAAGTGGGGTGAATCTAAGTATTATTAGCTGTGGATAAGGAAACTTAAAACACTGTTGATTCAGCGCAGATTCAATGTACAGTGTGTTCCTGTGTGCATTGTTAGTTCAAGAAAAAAACAGGCGTGCTGTCGAGTGCAGTGCGGCGCAGTGTTCGCTGATGGAGAGCGGACACAGGGTTCCCTGTCTATCTCAGCACTGTTCTTCTGCATCTGCAGCACCGGTGCAGCTCTACTGTACATGTGACCTTCACATACACCAACTCTCTCCTCTCCAATAGGACCAGAGCACACATATCGCACACGTACGCCGCATGCACACAAACAGGAAGGGGAACACACACACACACACACACCCAGTCACATCACCATGAAACTTACCATACCAGCTCACTTTTAGCTAGACTGTTTCCTAACTCATGTGCCTCAATTATCACGTGTTACATTTTAAACTGCACACAGGAAGGATCCAGAATGGATCTGAATTTGGGAGTACAATGTTTTAGCAGCAGACATCTTCTGGAAGGTTGTCCATAGCTTGTGTCTGCTGCCCTCTTGCTGTTAATTCAGTTACAGGACTGAACAAATGCTGACGCTAGACGAGGTCTTGCACGTTCATTCAACGTTGTTAATGTGAGAACTCAAAAAATAGCAGGTTATTAGTGGATGTAAATGTCATTTAGTCCAGATGTTTTCATGTTTTTTCATGCCAAGGACCCAAAAATATGATAAGCATTTTAAAGGTAGCTATATATTTCCATGTAAAAGTATCATATAACTGTGTGAGAATATATGTTGGTAAATTAAATAATCTGCAAAATACAAAATTAAAAATTGGATTCTGTATTGTACTAAAAACAATGTGATTAATCTAAAAACAATTAAGCTAAATGTGAGAGTAGAGAGGAGAAATGCCACAGAAAGATCTCTCCCAAATAATGCTACAAACTATACAGGGAACCCTCTTATTTGGTACACTATAATATTAGAGGTTACAATTAACAACAGAGGTTCAGCTGCTATTTATTTTCAGATATAATAATTAAACTCAAATAAAAACTCAGTTGCACATAAGGTAGTTTTCATAACCACTCTTCTGTCATCATGGCAAATTTATTCAAACATATCATTAACAGTAAATAAGCTCCTCTCTAGTGTTTTTTTTTTTTTTCAAATTTTATAGCTAACTAATGAACTGTGAACATATACGAAAACATTCCTGAGGTAAATGTGACGTTATGTGACATATTGTTCACAAGACGTCTTTCTGCGAAACACAGATTAAGTGATTTACATGAGACATGATACATTCCAGTAAGTTGTACTGTATCTTTCAACATGATGTTCATGCATATTTTTCGAGATATAATTTGTATTAATGTGGAAGAAAAGACTCGCACTGCCGCTCGAACTGAGGCGCAACAGCGACCTGTCACGTCACACTTAAGATGGTCAAAGCACCATTTATTGTTTGAAATTCAAGATAAAATGGACAGAATTTGAAAACTGACACTTTATTTTTTATCGTAAGTAACAAAGCACAAAGCTCTTTGTAATTATTGGATTGGAGGTGCTACAAATAATGTTAGATTTAAAAAATAAATAAATAAAACACAGACCTGGTAACCCTGGCTTGAACTACGGATGATTCATAGGGTCAAATAGAGCCTGCTTTAATGTCGCTATTTTTTAACTGTTAATGCGTTAACCAAATTCAACACGAGAGATTTTCTTCAAAAACAGTATGAGGAAAGACGCGTTCAACACGTGTGCACAATTTTTTTTTTCAAGCACTCAAGTCACTCGCACATGCGCTGTTGTACGCAGACTGTCCATGCTTTCTCAAACATTGGGCTGGGTGTGCGGACGTCCGCGGACCCTCCTGAAAACAAAAATTACATCATACGGACGGCTGAAGCGTACTTTGGGCTTAAAGCATTTATAAATTTCAGTTAAAGGATTAGTTCATTTTCAAAAAAAAAAATGTCCTCATAATTTCCTCACCCCCATGTCATCCAAGAAATTAAGGTTTTTGATGAAAACATTCCAGGATTATTCTCCTTATAGTGGACTTCAATGGCCTCCAAATGATTGAAGGTCAAAATTATAGTTTCAGTGCAGCTTCAAAGGGCTTTAAATGATACCAGACAAGGAATAAGGGTCTTATCTAGCAAAACGATCTGTCATTTTCTGAAAAAAAAAAAAAAAATGTAAATGTATATGCTTTATATAAACAAATGATCGCCTTGCATGTGTTTCCGCCAAAACCGCACTTTCGTATTCCTCAAAAAGCTTACGCTGTATGTCCTACGCCTTCCCTATTCAACTTACAGAACGAACGCAGCGCCAGTTCCGTTTTTTTTCCGTAAGTAGAATAGGGAACATGTAGGACATACAGCGTAAGCTTTTTGAAGAATACAAAAGTGCGGTTTTGGCGGAAGCACGTGCAAGACGATCATTTGTGTTTATAAAGCATAAACGGTTGTATTTTTTTTGAAAATGACTGATCGTTTTGCTAGATAAGACCCTTATTCCTCATCTGGTATCGTTTAAAGCCCTTTGAAGCTGCACTGAATCTGTAATTTTGACCTTCAACCGTTTGGAGGCCACTGAAGTCCACTATAAGGAGAATAATCCTGGAATTATTTAATCAAAAACTTGAATTTCTTTTCAACTGAAGAAAGAAAGACATGAACATCTTGAAGGACATGGGGGTGAGTAAATTATCAGGAAAATTTTATTTGAAAGTGAACTAATCCTTTAATGTTAATTTCAACAGGTATTAACTAATGTTAAATAAAAAATAAATACTGTAACAAATGTACTGCTCATTGAGCCATTGTTAGTTAATGCATTACCTAATGTTAATTAATGGGACCTTATTTTAAAAAAAGTTACCAAAATATTTCACAAAACTATGCAGATTTGTCACTTTGTTGTTATGACTATAACTATGACTGTCACCAGAATAAAATAACAGCAATTAATCTAATGATCTGTTATGTAGAAAGCAAAATGAAATTAAACGAAAGAAAACAGAAAAATCTGTAAATATTTAATTGTTTGCTAATTTAGAGTAAATGACTAGTTCACTGAATCATGTGCTTTTTTTTTCATTTCAAAACTATCATTTGTGTAATTTCAAATCCATTTTTTCCTGTGGGCACACAAAAGGAAACATTTTGAGGTTGTTCATGTTGCACTTTTCATACAACGAAAGCATACAGTACCAAGTCGTTCATATGACATTCATCTCTTTTTATGGTCCACAGAAAAGCTTTTGCGGGTTTGGAACAACATGAAGGTGAGTAAATGATGACAGAAGTTTAATTTATGGGAATGCTGATTCTTTTCTGAAAGGAAAAACGAAGCACTGTAAAGCTCCATAAATCAGGCAAAAATTGTACACCAGCCATTTGAATGACACCAATCGAGTCTTGCAGGACAGCAGTTCTCCCTTTATGACCGGTCACTATGCACTAATGGGTGTTCAGCCTGAGTGGCAATAGCCCCTCTTAGTGTGTGACGGCTTGATAAAGTGCAATAAAATAGACATAACAGCAGCTTACATTATCAAAAGAGAATAAAAAGCACATTGGAAAAAAAAATAAAATAAATTCACATGGGAAAGAGTGTCATTGATATAAAAAAAATTTCATCTAAAAATGAATGTAAATATACATTAAAATATACTATTAAAAAAATGTTCTAGTAGCAAACTGTTGATTACCACAAAATCATTTTGGTGTAAAAAAAAAAAAAAAATTGAAAATTCCCATAGCTAAGTTTACAATGGCAATGTAAGGTGTTTTGATTAATAAATCTACTGATTAAACAATCAGACTTGAATAATACAGACTCTCGTAGATCTCATAGACATTTGATCATGTATCATTTGATTTTAGTGGTTAACTGTGTTTCTGCCTCTATGGTGTAAATAACATTACTGTCAAAAGAAATCTGAGTGAAAAGTGAATGCTTTGTTTACAGTTCAGGCAACATGATGAAATAAAATTGGAAATCTTGAAAGAACATTACAATTTAAGTTTTTACTCTTCCTGCTAGGGCTGCATGATATAGCGTTTCAGCATCGATGTACAGGATGTACGATGTCTAGCATAAGGATTATTAATCCATACGGACCAGACACCACGGTTCACGTGATTAATTGCAAAGATTAACCATCATTCAATGAAGGTTTATCATCTGAATGTGTTTTAGGTCCTGTAAGTTTAAACGTTTAAGAGATTCTAAACCATTTGAGCGCACAAAGACGCGAAAGAGAACTTAATTCTGAACGCGCAGGTGTTTACTGTGCGAATACGCGCACACACACACAGCCGTGCAGATGCACGTGAACACAGATTGCAGTTCTCTTCCGCGTCTATTTGTGCCTGAAAGGACACATACATGGAAAAAATTGCCAAAATGCATGTTAAAGATTGACTATCCTCGTAAACACGATTGATTATGGATTAGGTAAACGAAACAATTGAA
This sequence comes from Megalobrama amblycephala, assembly GCF_018812025.1. Classification (NCBI taxonomy): domain Eukaryota; kingdom Metazoa; phylum Chordata; class Actinopteri; order Cypriniformes; family Xenocyprididae; genus Megalobrama; species Megalobrama amblycephala. Next base: position 49,684,337 of record NC_063045.1, read on the forward strand.
AAAGAAAACCGGATGTGTAACAATATTTATTTTGGATCCGCACCGCGCTGCTTTCTGTTTCGTTAATGTTAATCAAACAAAAGACGAGAAAAATCATGTTTAAAAAAAATCAATATATTTAATTTATACAGTGAGACTATGCAGTGTTATTTTACATTTGTTTATTCAATTTCTGTACCTGAATACTGTTATACTTACCTGAAAAAAATAAAGCACTATTTATTTCATGTGTATCTTTCTATGATATTTATCTATGCTTGTAATTTGTTCATTATTTTCTATGCATACTCACTCACCTACAAAATCACCCCAATTATCCTAGAACGATTAATTCTTTCCAAATAGAGCTATTCAATTTATCTGGTGATTTTTTTTCAAATAGCAGAAAAACAAAATATCGCAATGTCAGTTTTTTCCAATTTCGTGCAGCCCTAATTCCTACATGTGTTTTATGTTTGCATGGATTCTATGACATTCCTGTCAAAAACTACTTTCAAAAACAAATTTTATCTAAATTTCCCAAATTTGAATGAAGCAAGAGTTTGATTCAGTTTGAACCCTCACTGAAACAAGACAGGGATACAGGACTTGCAACAACAGGTTTGCAGTTAAAAAAGTTATTCTTCATTAATCATAACTTTAATATGAATGTAGTCTAAATGCTTTATTTGAACAGCAAACATAACGCTTAAAAGAGCAGATACTGACAAACAGGTATGTGTTGTGGCACCTTGATACCTTAAAGGATTAGTTCACTTCTGAATTAAAATTTCCTGATAATTTACTCACCCCCATGTCATCCAAGATGTTCATGTCTTTTTTTCTTGGGTCAAAAAGAAATTAAGGTTTTTGAGGAAAACATTCCAGGATTTTTCTCCATATAGTGGACTTCAGTGGGGTTCACCGGGTGGAAGGTTTAAATTGAAGTTTCAGTGCAGCTTCAAAGGGCTCTACATGATCCCACCCGAGGAGTAAGGGTCTTATCTTGTGAAACGATTGGTCATTTTCTAAATGTTTTTTAAAAAATGTATATACTTTTTAACCACAAATGCTCCTCTTGCACTGCTCTGCAATCCACCATGCATGACAATATCACTTTAGAAAGGTCATGCGACATAGGTGAAAGTACAGATCCAGTGTCTACCAAGCGAACGTGCAAAGACTAAGCCAAACAGCCTTTATAAAACAGGTAAACCAACAATGTCGGACGATTTTGAAGTTGGAAGAGAAAATGAGAAATGTTTTTCGCCCTACCGCAGTACTTCTGCCTACGTCATGTGTGACCTTTTGAACGTGATTACATCAAGCGTAGCATATCACAGTGCAGTGCAGGATGAGCATTTGTGGTTTAAAAGTATATAAATTTAGATTTTTTTAGAAAATGAACGATTGTTTCACTAGACAAGACCCATATTCCACGCCTGTGATCGTGTAGAGCCCTTTGAAACTGCACTGAAACTGCAATTTCGACCTTCAACCCAGTGAATTCCAGTGAAGTCCACTATATGGAGAAAAATCCTAGAATGTTTTCCTCAAAAACCTTACTTTCTTTTTGAATGAAGAAAGAAAGACATGAACATCTTGGATGACATGGGGGTGAGTAAATTATCAGGAAAGTGAAGTGAACTAATCCTTTAATACCTTAACGAAGTTGTGGCACCTTGATACCTTAATATTGTCTAAAAGACTGTAATGTAAAACAATTTTAACTTATAAAGATATACCTTGATGATCAATTAAAAGGTCAAAATGTAAAGATTTTCAGACAGGATGGTGGAGAGGTGTTGGCAAAGTTCCTCATCTGATTTGTCAAAATGCAATAATACAGACCAAAAATGTGGCTTTAAAGGTGCCCTAGATTATGTTTTTAAAAGATGTAATATAAGTCTAAGGTGTCCCCTGAATGTGTCTGTGAAGTTTCAGCTCAAAATACCCCATAGATTTTTTTAAATTAATTTTTTGAACTGCCTATTTTGGGGCATCATTATAAATGCGCCAATTTTATGCTGCGGCCCCTTTAAATCCCGTGCTCTCCACCCACAGAGCTCGCGCTTGCCTTAAACAGCGCCTTAACAAAGTTTACACAGCTAATATAACCCTCAAAATGGATCTTTACAAAGTGTTCGTCATGCATGTGGCATGCATGCGTCGGATTATGTGAGTATTGTATACTGTTATATTGTTTACTTCTGATTTTGAATGAGTTTGATAGTGCTCCGTGGCTAACGGGTAATGCTACTCTGTTGGAGAGATTTATAAAGAATGAAGTTGTTTATGCATTATACAGACTGCAAGTGTTTAAAAATGAAAATAGCAACGGCTCTCTTGTCTCCGTGAAATACAGTAATAACCGATGGTAACTTTAACCACATTTAACAGTACATTAGCAACATGCTAACGAAACATTTAGAAAGACAGTTTACAAATATCACTAAAAATATCATGTTATCATGGTTCATGTCAGTTATTATTGCTCCATCTGCCATTTTTCACTATTGTTCTTGCTTGCTTACCTAGTCTGATGATTTGGTTGTGCACATCCAGACGTTAAAACTGGCTGCCCTTGTCTAATGCCTTTTATAATGTTGGAAACGTGGGCTGGGATATGCAAATATTGGGGGCGTACGCCCCGACTGTTATGTAACAGTCGGTGTTATGTTGAGATTCGCCTGTTCTTCGGAGGTCTTTTAAACAAATGAGATTTATATAAGAAGGAGGAAACAATGGAGTTTGAGACTCACTGTATGTCATTTCCATGTACTGAACTCTTGTTATTTAACTATGCCAAGATAAATTCAATTTTTCATTCGAGGGCAGCTTTAAGTCTCAGGTATAATATAGGCTGCTTTACATAAAACAGTATTTTGGGGACCGTACAATAATGGTAGTTAAAGGGATAGTTCACCCAAAAAATAAAATTTGATAAAATTTTAACTCCAACCATTGCCGTCTGTCAGCCGTATAATGGGTGTCAATGGTAACAATTTATAAGAGTCAAGAAATATGCATATACAAATCCAAATTAAACCCTGCGACTCATGACGGCACACTGATGTCCTAAGACACGAAACAATCGCTTTGTGCAAGAAACCGGACAGTATTTATATAATTTTTTACCTCTAATACACTACTATGTCCAACTGCGTTCAGCATTGCAACGCAGTGATGTCTAGCACTGATTGAAGTATGAGCGCAAGATATCACTGCCATTGTCAGAGTGCGATCATACCTCACTAATCGAGTGCTGAACGCAGCTGGAGTTGTATTAGAGGTAAAAAATTATATAAATGATATAAATACTGTCCGGTTTCTCACACAAACCGATTGTTTCATGTCTTACGACATCAACGTGCCGTCATGAGCCGCAGGGTTTAATTTGGATTTGTCTGTGCATGTTTTTTTGACTCTTATAGATGGAGTTCCCATTGACACCCATTATACGGCTGACAGACGGCAACGGTTGTAGTTAAAAATCATCATTTGTGTTCTACTGAAGAAACAAAGTCACCTACATCTTGGATGCCCTGGGGGTAAGCAGATAAACATCAAATTTTGTTTTTGGGTGAACTATCCCTTTAAACAAACTCAGGGTTTAAGGATTAGTTCAGGTTGACAAAACCAAACCAATCCAATCATGCTTTGTTGGTACCATGACACTGATCATCAACTTTCTCTGTCAACTCTGTCAAGATCCTGAGTTTTTGAATAACTATGGAGCACGTGCACATGAAAGCGAACAGCTAATCACATTCAAATTTCAGAATATTACGAGATCGAAAAATATTAAGTATTTAAACGAATTTACACAGCAAGAAAAGAGTTGTCTATGAAAGAGGACAATTAAAAGAAAACATCTTGTTATATCAGTGTTGTGAAGTAAGTTTATATACTTTGATAATATATTCACATGTAGTCAATTTTAAAATTATTGATTCTAAAGCTTATTTATATTACATACTATCTTTACATATATATTCATTTAAACTACGTGCTTAATAATAATTTACCAACTAAAATTGTGTGTAATGGATTAAGGGTATAATATTATTACTTAAATAATATCTAAATCATACAAAATTATTATTAAAAATGATCATGCTACTTACCAGCAGAAATAATGAAATCAAACTTTAATGATGCACTTTTAATTAATGGAATGCAAAGCTACAGTTTGATGATACTGTGTAAGTGGAAAGGTTAAAAAACAATAACAGTTTTTGGTATTCATATGTAAATATCAACAGTGAACTTGGGTTTGCATTATCAAACTATTAGCTAGAAAAAAAAAAAAAAAAAAACCTTGAATAGCACAATCATACAAACATTAATTGCTCTTTAAACCTCCTTGTGTCGTGTCCTAAGAAACTGCGTTCACCTGTTATCCTTAGGTTAAATTTGACCAACATCGAAAACCATTAAAAATTCATGAATTCTTAATTAGGGTTCAACGGATCTGAAGAAACATTAATTAAAGAAAATCACTTTTGCTGGTCTTAAAGTACATGATGATGAAAATCGTTATATACTTGTTAAATTTGAGAAAATTGATGGAGTATAACAATTTGATTAAGAACTTTTCCTTAAATTCATTCACTTTTGGCATTTCATAATATCTCACATTAGAAAACTATTTCTATATTACCTGTGATAATAGAAAATGAATGACATGTTATGGATTTTATAATATGCTGTCGTATGATTATCAAAAGTACAATTTGTTATTGATGCAGTCAATCAGGAAAGTAGACCATGTTTGAACAGACTGGCTCTTTGCATGATAAAAGGTTGAAGAATGAATATGTGTTTTATCTCGGATTGAGCACAACCCAATAAGCAGGTGATTATGTACAGACACAAGCTTAAAATCTGTGATGTAATGAGTGTTTGATCCGTGATGTTAAGGCATCAGATCCCAATTAGACTGTGAATTTAAGAGATATAACAACTGATGAAAGGGAAAAACACATGGCATGAAGTGAAGGCGTACTTACAGAGCCACAGAATATGGAAATACGGTATTTGAAAGATGAGGATGGATCTGTCAGTCAGGCTGTATCATGCGATGAAGATGACCTACAAAGTAAAACAAAAAAAAAAACACACTGTGCCCTCAGTACAGGAATAAAACGTTGAAAGCAAAGCCAAATGCACCAAATAACGCTGTCCCGAGTCCGACCTCGTTGGTCAGCGACATTTTAACTGTGTTGTGGATTTGATTAGTTAGAGGCATACGTGCACCGCTTCAGCTTCAAACTACGGTGGCATCTTTGGTGTTACTGATGGAAGCATAAAGTTATGACATAATATACAATGAATTCATTAAATACACTATAATTATGGCAAGCTACAGTAACATTTACTCCCTAGCTAGTATATATTTACAAATTCTTATTTTTTAATGTTACTAATACAAAAGTGTCATTTACAATGACAGTGATTTGCAGCAAACAAGTGAACAGAGTACAGACATTGATTTTCGGATTACTACTAAATAGTCCAATAGTGACTAGTATCTCTTTCAATTTAACCATTTATAATTTATTAATCTGATATTAGTTCTCATTCATTAGACATTTGTTCTTATTCTAACAGAGGACTCTATAATTTAGTCACCTGTACTTATTCAATAGATGCTAGTATTATCTAGCAGTGACAAGCAAATGTAGTAATAAACAACATAATGACTTGAATTCAAACTCGAATAAGTACAACTATTGAAAAATAGTCGGAAATGAATAGCTGATTTCTGAACCACAGATTCCCATAAAATTCAATTCAATTGCAACTGAACAGACACTAGATACTTATTGGAATTAGGGATGCAGCAATGTATCGGCCAATAATCGGTATCAGCCAATAAAAGCAATTATTATCACTATCGGCCATCGGTTTATTGTTTAAAAGCAGCCGATGATCAGGGCTGATTATATCCTGTCAATCAAAAGGGGGCGGAAAAACGTGTCAGACTTCAACTTATATTGTGTGTGAAGAAAATGTCTTGTGTTGAATTTAGGGCTGTTGAAGTTAACACAACAGTGACGCATTAACAATTTAAAAGCAATGTTAAAGAAGGCTCTATTTGACCCTATGAATTACCCGTAGTTCAAGACAGGGTTGCCAAGTCCATGGTGTTTCTCTACACCAAACATTTTTTGTAGCTCGCCTTCCATCTAATAATCGCAAAGAGCTTTCAAATTCTGTTCATTTTATCAGAAAATTCAAACAATAAATAGGTTTTTTTGACACTCATAATGTGACATGACAGATCGTTGTGGCGTCTTAGTTCAAGCGGCAACGCGAGACTTTTCTTCCACATTAATATAGCACGAAAAAACATGCACAAACATCAAAAGGTATATTGAAAGGTACAGTACAACTTACTGACTTAAATGTATCATGGTCTTATGTAATTGCTCAATGAGTGTTTCAACTGCGGAAAGACGTCAATAAAACAGCTTGTGAACAATATGTTACTTAACGTTGCATTTACCTCAGGAAAGTTATCCAATATTCACAGTTTCTTTGTTATAAAAAACAATAGAGAGAGGAGCTTATTTACTGTTAATTATACATGTATGTTTGAACAAATCTGTCATGAAGACAATTTGTGAAAACTAACTTTTTTTCTTAAGAAAATCTAAATATCTGTATTGGTAGATATCATTCTGAAAAATCGGCTATCAGTATTGGTGGAGAAATTTACTATCGGTGCATCTCTAATTGGAATAAGTACTAGTATCTAATGAATAAAGCCACGTTCATACTAGCAACTTTGTTGTTGCATTTCTTTAGTCGCTGCACTTGTTGGTTGCTAGTAGCCGTTCTTAGTTCAGGTTGACCTAGTCTCGCGTAGCCAGACCTTCAGACTGACGGCAGAAGGTCTGGACTCTATCGCAGCTTTCATTGGCCAAGGACCGCAAAAGAGGACGTTTGACTGACATGTAAAGCAACCAATCACAATTTGTTTTGTTACGCATCATGTTTAAAGGCGTGAAAATGTAAAGTCGATGTTCTTATAATAACAGACCGGCATACATCTAATAAATTATTCATTCAAAAACGTTGTGTAAGTTTACTGCAACAATGGAGCCGTGAACTTCACATACGTTTGAAAATCCAGCATTTAGTTTATCCTGGTAATCACTAATTGTCACAGGTGTAAACATGACAGCGTTCTTCTTCTACGAGGGGGTTTGGCGTCACGGCATTTGTTTCCAGGCGGACCATTAAAGAACGCTACGCACAATTACTTGTCATGCATTGTTTACATTACATTTTATATATATATAGTCACTGCATGAAGTCAAATTACATTTACATTAAAGTTAAAGTCGGTATGAAATGAAAATTCATCCTATTTTTTAAATGCATGTCACTGATCTTATAGTGAACAATTTATTGGATGTTATACGTTTCATTTTTGAAAAAAGTTTGACCTCGTAATGTTTAATCAAAACACTGGATTTTCTGGTGAAAATGACAGACTTCTCTCTGGTGACATATACCAGACTTCTCCAATCATTTAGCCCGCTTAAACTCTTGCAAGATCACATTCATCTGCCTCCACTTTTGAGTGCAACACCCACATCTCAATCAACAACTGATGGATTGAACCAAGTTCCCACCTAACATTTGATCTTTTTCGATGATTTGTTACACTTGGATATCCATAATTCCCTTTCATTGCTAAGCAACCTCACAAATAGTTGTGAATAGGGATGGGCGATATGGCCTAAAAAAATTATCACGATAATTTCAGGTATTTATTGCGGTAACGATACCAATGACGATAATATATATATATATATATATATATATATATATATATACCATAAACTTGATAGTCATTAGTCAGCAAGAAAAATAACAAAACAAACCATTTAAAACAAAACAAACTGGATTAGAAACTGAATTATTTAAGTATAAGTATCATAACTTTATTATTATTAAATATACTTAAACTGAGTGCTTGCCGGTGTGTAATCAAACGCATCATTTTATTCTGGAGACTGAACTCGTGCTCTGCTGCCACACTGGAGTGCACTTACCACCTACTGGGCAGGGGTGGGAATTACATTTACAAGCTACATCAGCCTCAGTAATCTGTCAAAATGACGGACGGCCTTCATATTTTTTCCGTCATTGCTAAAAAACAAAAACAGTTAACGCGACCTCATATATATATGGCGCGGTTGTCATGCCGACCGTAACAGCCCTAACTGTATCAAAAAGTAACAATCCCAACTATGTCTTCAGATAGTTTACAAAATATATCTGTGACACAGCTCTCCGTGTAAGCGCTTCAGATGAGTACACACAAATCTCCTCACAGCGCGCGCAAGTTCTCTTTTGCGTCTTACAGTTGAATGTTTAAAGTGGCAACTGGCAAGGTTTAAATGAGTTTAGTTTAAACAGTAGCGGCGTGAGATGTTCAGGTCTCACCTGCACTCGCGCGCTATCAACACCCGGGTGATGACGGCGTGAATGACATACGGCTCATTCATTGAACATTTGTTTATAGTGATTATGGTAGTTTGCTCTGCATCTGATTTTCTATAATCAAACCAGTTCCAAATTGTGAAGGGAACTCCTCGCTTAACAACAAGCTGCTCCTCAGCCTCACGTCTGCCTTTCGTCATGCTTGTTTTAATTCCGCACGTGAACAGTGAATCGGTCGCGCACGAAACTACGTCAACAACTAGACTTATCGTAATTATCGCGAGGAGACAAATTTTTATTGTGAGGAGAATTTTCAACGATATTTATCGCAAACGATAATATCGCCCATCCCTAGTTGTGAATGGTCGTTCATACTTAGAGTGTTGGACATTACTGAGTTGCTGTAGCCTATTGCTGGTTTCCAGTCTGCATTCCTACTCATACTCCTACTGATGTCGCGTCGCTGCACGTTTGCTTTTCAACTTTTTGCATCGCCAACAGTCATAATCACTCATGTCGAATGAACAACTTCCTGCTGCTTTTCCACTGCATATCACTGTCAGTGTGAACACCTTTATCGCCATATGCATTTACATCTAATGAATAGTTACTAGTGAATGTAAACAATAGGGCTTTTCACAATGTGCTTAACCCTGGGTTTTGTCATTCTAAACCTTGCTTTTAACCCGGAGTACAGGTAGGATTCACACTTGTAACTTGGAAGCGGGACTGGCACCGCTTTTTACCCGGGGACGGGGTTATGAACTCTGCTCTGAGCAGGGTTAGCATGGCTTTGGCAATGTTAACCCCATTACGGTGCCAAACTTGCTCAGTGTGAAACAATGCACTGTTAGAATGTTACGGCTAAATGCTTAGCATAAGACAACCAAATGCGTGCCTCATATTCACACGCTTTGGAAAGTCATGGAAACACTGCGTGTTGTATATACAGTATAGCGTTTGGGGGGAAAAACGTCTAATGGTGACAGAAAATGCGACAATTGGAGTGAAGAATAGGACACTTCATTCTTACCTTTATAGTCCAAAAAGTCCATTCAGGATAACTTTGATAATACAGGGCAATATATAATATGAGGTTGCAGAATGCTAGAGCATTTATGTAAATATTTTTCATGCAGCATTCTTCCAATGAGTGACAGTGACAACAAAAATGTGGAGCTAAAGGTTAAAGAATGTACAGTGTGGAACCCCGGGTAAATTATGAGCAATATGAAACATGAATTAAGATAACCCAGGATGTCATTTAGGCTGACCCAGGGTTAACTATTTCAAGTGTGAAAAGCCCCAATAAGACCTAGTAACGTTTCAAAAGATACAAGTTTTAACAAACCAATGTTTAAAAGGCTTGCCATACTTCGGCTCGTTCACGTAGGTCTTATTAAAGCAAATCCGACACAGTTTTGTCGAGTGGATGGACGATATATAGAGTATTGCAGCGTTTCGTTTTCAGGTACAGCCGGAGCGCGGTGCTCTCTCTGTGTGTGTCTCCCTGCACAACTATCGAACACCGAATCAAGAACTCCACAAAGCACCATGTCGACGATATCCTCTGATTATTTAAGCCATCGTGCTCATTTCATAACTCATTTGACCCCTTATTTGAACTGTGCTCGGTTTGCATCTCGGTGCAAAATGTCGATCTGGGCTCTGACAAGACAGACAGCCGAGAGTCCATCTTGCTTTGGGGAAGATGAAGTATAAATCTCACTCCTGTCAAACTCCGCCAGGGCATTTTCAGAGAGAGATACCCCTCCACAAGCTTTCATTACTTAAACTAGGGGTTTTCAGGGCAGACTTTTCAGATGAGACGGTTTTGTGCTCGGGTTTCTCGCTCCGTTCAGTCAGATAGAATAAAAGTAGCTGGCTAGCCTGCTAGCCCCTGTGATGCGAGATTGCTCTAGCTCGCCTGAACGTGTCATTAGCAGACCCATATGCAATAATCGCACGGTCGGTGGTACATGTTAAAATCGTCGTGAATTTCACAGAAACCCTGATGTTCGGTGAGAGCAGGTGTCAAACACGCCTATCACCAAAGTTGTTTATGCCGAAGCACAACAAACTGGCACGTATTTCGCACTGTCTAAGCGAGAGCTCCCGATCAATCGGAACTCGGGGCTTTTCGCAAACAAAATATGTCCAAGTTTTCAGTCATCGCGGCATATGTGAAGGCAAACTTACCCCTGAAATCCAGTCGAAACGCCAGGGCCTTCTCATTCCAGCCTCAAACTTATTGACACATCAGAACAGTTCTGCACTGGCCGTCCGTACAGTAGCCCCACAGACACTTATATTATTTTTACCGGATGCTTGGAATGGAGCGACACCTCAGCGTGAAGTCGACAAAACTACATCACGATCGCGCCGATCACTCCGAAAACGAATAACGGTGGGGACCGAATGCCACTTGCTATTGGTACTTTCGTTTCAGGCGAACAATTTTCTCAGTTTGTTTTCTCTCGCAGCCCTCCTCCCCCTCCGTGCGTTCAAGTGTTCCCACTGACTGCTCTGTTATGAAGCCCGTGTGCACAGTGTGTGGATGTTCACAGCGCTGGACTCACTGGCCTACCGTGTCACATCATCATCATCATTCAGTCAGTCGGTGTCCTGTTAGAAAATACAGTCTAATTTGATACCTGTTTTATATCTGGGGTCTGGCTGGTTGACCAAAAATCAGCTTTACCACCTTATAACGAGCTGGTAGGTGGTTTGCTGCTGGTCCAAGGTAGTTTACAAGCTTTAACCAGCTGGTCATCAGCTGGTCGAAGCGTACAAACTATCTTGACCAGCCAGAAACCAGCTACCACACCAAAACACATCTAGTTAGTTTGTGAACAGCGAGTAGCTGTTTCTAGCTGGACTATATCATCATCATAATTAGATGGTTGACCAGTCACAAGGTTCCATAAAGCAGCTTGACCACCTCACATGACTAGCCAGTAGCTGGTTTGTTGATGGTCTACCAGCTTATTTAATATTTTAGAACAGCTACCAACCAGCTAACACGCTCCAAAACACATCTAGTTAGTTTGTGGCTGTTCTGGACTGACTTGAATATATCATCATTATAATAATAATTAGCTGGTTGACCAGTCACCATGTTCTGAAAACTAGCTTCACCACCTCATATGACCAGCTCGTAGCTGGTTTGTTGCTGGTCTGCTAACTTAATGACCATCTTAGATCAGCTAGAAATGAGCAACTATGTTGCAAAAACATGGCTGACCAGCTTAAGCTGGTATTAATGACTTATAACTTGTTTGTTGATGGTCTAAGATGGACCATCATCTGGAAACCAGTACCATGCTTCAAACACATTCTAGTTCATTTGTGCACTTGACTACCTATATCATATCATATTTTTTGGCCAGCAATGGTTGACAAGTCACTGTGCTCCAAAAACCAGCTTGACCAGCAGGTAGCGATTTATTTATTTATTTATTTTTGCTGGTTCAGGTTCATTCTAGTTCATTTGTGCACTTGACTACCCATATCATATATATATATATATATATATATATATATATATATATATATATATATATATATATATATATATATATATATATTTGGCCAATAAGCGTTGACCAGTCACTGTGCTCCAAAAACCAGCTTGACCAGCAGCAAGGTAGCTGTTTATTTGTTTATTTAATTTTGCTGGTTCAAGCACTTAATGACAATCTTAGACCAGCTATAATGCTGCAAAAACCTACTTGAAAAACCATAAGCTGGCATGACCGACTGATCACTGGTTTGTTGCTGGTCTAAGATGGTCCACCAGTTTAATGACCCTCTTAGACCAGCTAGAATGTTTCAAAAACATGCTTGACCACCTTAAGCTGGTATGACTGTTATGATAGCTGGTTTGTTGATGGTGGACCATTTTAGACCAGCTTGTTACAAAACACACTTATCATTTTAAACTGGATTTCCCAGCAGGTTTTAGAGTCAAACCATTCTGCCTAAACTTCCGTGCTGCATTTAAGTTGACTCACTGCACCTACTTCTAGAGGATGACACGACCATACTGGGAATGCTTTTCTGATTCAGATCCACTATCTCTAGAGCTTCCTGGATGTTGTATATTAGTGTCAGATCGGCGTTGCGCTGGCAAAATAAAGTCTAATAATGCCTGTGCGTCGCCACTTACCTGCAACAGGCCACCAAAGTGACTTAACAGCTCCGTTGTCCACCTCTCGCACCCCTTCGATGGTGTCTTTCTCTGTTCACTTTTTTTTTTTTTGCAACATACAGTCTACTGTACATGCACTGAGTGAAAATATAGTTTTCATGTAAGGACAGTTATGATTGGCCGCACGCTTGAGTGACAGCTAGAGACAGCCACTCAGAGTCCGCGAAACATTTCGGCACGGTTCCGAGATAGAGAGATTAAAACCACATCTTCATAATGTCCTAGACATTCACATAACCCACAAAACACACAACAGTTACAGAAGAAGTGTGCACTATCATTCATTAGATCAACAGGAGGTGTGAATTTATCGATATAGAGACGCCATCGAGAAAAGAGAGCGAGTGACATACGCTTCAGAGCAATCCCAACACACACTAAACAGTCCCCGAGTGCAAACACACATTAGTGAACAACATTGATGTTTTTGCCCCGTATTCACTCTTTGCATGCGACTATTGAAAGCTCGTTGTGGCTAAAAGACGATAAGCCATGCGTGTGTTCATTCGTGTCACAGCCTCGTTCTCTCACATACTGGTCCACCGTTTTCCTGTCTCGTTGCCCTCTTTATGAGAGTTTTTCATGAGATGGCTCTACGTGCTAACAAGAGAGTGGACATCGCATTAGCACCTCTACATATCATTTTGGCCACACACGAGCTGAAATAAAACAAGCTATTTATGTTCATGATTATTTATGACGTTGATATTGATGAATGATGATGAGGAGGAAGAGGAAGAGGGGGGTCAACAGAATCGTACCTGAGCGACGCGATTTTTTTTATAACTGTTAAGTTCATACTTTTCTGTCAATCTTTCGTGAAATACGAAATTTAACTCTTATCTCTCCTGAAAAAAAAAAAAACTAAACAAAAACAAAAAACAGCGTATACCAGCCTAAACTGGTTTGCTGGTCTTAGCATTTCTCCCTGGCTGGTCAAGTTAGTCAGCTTGCTGGCTTTAAATGGGTTTTGAGCACTTTCATACTGGTCTAGCTGGTGTAAATCAGCTGAGCACCAGTAGCTTCACCAGGCTACCATCTTAAACCAGCTAAGACCAACAAATCACCTTTTATTTTTGTCAGTATAAGGTATACATGTGTGCACTCCTGCACAATGTCTTCTTTTATACCTTGAAAATATCCTAAAAGATAGGCTACATCACTGTTATTTGACAAATTTATTATGTTCTTTAGGCTTTTTTTTAAACTTGTTTTCATAGATTATAGCCATTTTTCTCTGATGGACTATGACAAGTTATAATGTAATGCTTAGGTGTAGGAGGGTGAGTGATAAATGTGATGATTAATTGACTACTTAAATTTAATGTACCTGAATCACTCTTGTAGTTTGTCACTTATGTGTTTATCATATTTTTATGAGTTATGCAACACAACCACATGAATGTGAAACGTGATATTCCATAAGCAACCATATGCTTATTAATTACTGCTTTTCTTAATGAAAATGGACTGACTGTAACAAAACTACCACTCAAGCCAAAGGAATCGGCCTCAGTGAGTTAATCTAATGGGCCAATCATTAACCTCCTGGTCAGATAAGTTTGATGAGACATTCTGTTCCCACAAAAGTGAAATCAAATCAGTTGTATTTTGATGTTTAGTGTTAATCACATTAAAACAGTATATGTTAAAAGTCATTTTGTAAAACTGAGCCGTTGAGAGACTGAAAGAGAGAGAGAGTGAGTTGAAGAAAATCACATTAATGACTGATCAGATTATTGCTTTCAATAGAAGTGGCTCTGAAATAAATCAAGTTGTTTGCTTTGGTGGTCTTTATTAACCCTTCAGAAGCCCATCTTTCACAGTCCTGAGAGTGATAATAAGGGCTTCAGAATTACATTGTGCCCTTATGTGTAAACGGCTCCTTTGTGTACACTCCCTCCAAAATGAATTTGTGTATTTCTTTTGTTTAGCCTTGGAAAACCTGGACGTTTTGTGTATTGAATATACATATCAAACAGTAAAACATATCCTTGCCTAAATATTACTCATGTAGAGTAAAACTTGTTTAGAAAATCAAACTGAATCAGTCTTATGAGTTGGTTCTTTCCAATGAATCAGTCAAGTTCAATAATCTGAATGATTCATTAATCACTCTGAATCAAAATGTTTTTTAAAAATCCTAATGGAAAGGTCATGGAAAACTGAGTGCAAGTAGCAAGACTTTCTGGCTTTCTGTAACATGTATGTTACATTAATTTTTCATCTATGGGGCCATAAATCATTCATTTTAAATATATAAAGCTGCAAGTGTTTGATTGTGTAGTTCAACAGACAAACCTTCTGCACTTTCTCTACAAAATAATCTGTATTATAAATAAATAATATAATATATAGAGATTGTTAACAGCAATAAACATCACAGAACAAAAATAGCTATTGCCTTGATCTACTGGGGCGGTTCCAGCAAATACCTACACTTTCTGAAACAATATTTTCCACGTAGGAATGAATTTTATAAAACCACACCTAAGTTGCTGTTTCTGTATAAAGACAAATCTTCCTGCTTGAATTTGCATAGAGCAGCAAAATGCACTGTAACCACTGAGGCTGGCAGGTGTGATGCCCCTATACATTCAGTTTCTAACATCTCACTTTTGACTCTTTTACTGAGGATTTATAGTATACAGTAATACATATTAAGGATTCTTTTAGGGGGGATCAAATGTAACCGTTTAAAGGCTTAGTTCACCCAAAAATGAAAATTCTGTCATTAATTACTCACCCTCATGTCGTTCCAAACCTGTAAGACTTTCGTTAATCTTCAGAACACAAATGAAGATCTTTTTGATGAAATCTGAGAGCTTTCTGTCCCTCCATAGACAGCTACGCGACTACCACTTTGACGCTTCAAAAAGTTCATAAAGAGATCATAAAACTAATCCATACAAATTGAGTGGTTTAGTTCAAATTTTAGTCCAAAAAAGAGACTCGATCGCTTTATATAATGAACAGATTTAACTTAGGCTTTTATTCACATATAAACGTTCATCAGCGAACATGAACAAAAGCTCAACTGAACCTGCTTCACGTGTCAGAACAAACCTCTTCCTGAAGCTCAAACGTGCTGCGTAACACACGAGAATGAACCTCATTGGTTCTTGCACGCGTCAATCAAACATGCTTGAGCTTCCGTTTACCACAACTGCTATGTGAGTTGATGATTGTTTATATGTGAATAAAAGCCTAAATTCAAATTGTTCATCATATAAATTAATTAAAAGCAATTCACATGGATTAGTTTTTCAATCTCTTTATGAACTTTCTGAAGTGTCAATGTGTCAGTCACGTAGCTGTCTATGGAGGGACAGAAAGCTCTCAGATTTCATCAAAAAGATCTTCATTTGTGTTCTGAAGATGAACAAAAGTCTTACGGGTTTGGAACGACGTGAGGGCGAATTTTTGAGTGAACTAACCCTTTAAGGACTTGCAATTGAAAAACCCACTAATCTGTAGATTATATGAAGTGTGAGGCCAATTTCTTTAAACTTCTTAAAGGTGCCCTAGAACGTTTTTTTAAAAGATGTAATATAAGTCTAAGGTGTCCCCTGAATGTGTCTGTGAAGTTTCAGCTCAAAATACCCCATAGATTTTTTTTTAGAGATTTTTTTAACTGCCTATTTTGGGGCATAATTAGAAATGAGCCGATTCAGGGTTTGTGGCCCTTTAAATCTCGTGCTCCACACCCCAAGAGCTCGCGCTTGCCTTAAACAACATAAAAAAAGTTCAAACAGCTAATATAACCCTCAAAATGGATCTTTACAAAGTGTTCGTCATGCAGCATGTCTAATCGCATAAATACAGTGTTTATTTTGATGTTTACATTGATTCTGAATGAGTTATGCTCCGTGGCTAACGGCTAATGCTACACTGTTGGAGAGATTTATAAAGAATGAAGTTGTGTTTATGCATTATACAGACTGCAAGTGTTTAAAAATGAAAATAGCGATGGCTCTTGTCTCTGTGAATACAGTAAGAAACGATGGTAACTTTAACAGTACATTAGCAACATGCTAACGAAACATTTAGAAAGACAATTTACAAATATCGCTAAAAATATCATGTTATCATGGATCATGTCAGTTATTATTGCTCCATCTGCCATTTTTTGCTATTGTCCTTGTTTGCTTACCTAGTCTGTTGATTCAGCTGTGCACATCCAGACGTTCTGCCCTTGTCTAATGCCTTTCATAATGTTGGGAACATGGGCTGGCATATGCAAATATTGGGGGCATACACCCCGACTGTTATGTAACAGTCGGTGTTATGTTGAGATTCCCCTGTTCTTCGGAGGTCTTTTAAACAAATGAGATTTATATAAGAAGGAGGAAACAATGGAGTTTGAGACTCACTGTATGTCTTTTCCATGTACTGAACTCTTGTTATTTAACTATGCCGAGGTAAATTCAATTTTTGAATCTAGGGCACCTTTAAAGTTCTTAATACATATTACAGTAATTGTCTGGTGAGCAAATAGTGCTCGATTTGCAAAGTATAACTTTCCTCAAATTACAACAGTACATTGATTATGAACAATGAAAATGCATAATAATAATAATAATAATTATGTATTGATCCTGCCATGTCTATCTATTCATTAATTGAATTATTATTCATAATAATAAAAAATTAAACAATATAATAATAATAATAATAATTCTCATCGTCCATTGATCCTGCAGTGTCTCTCTATTAATTTAATTCACAGTTTAGGTTAATAAAGATCAATAAATAGGCCTATATTTAAAGTTATTAAGTGAGTTGTCAGATTTCAATTGTCTAATCTCAGTCTTCATATTCATACAGAAGACAGTATGTTGTGATTTAATAGAAAAAAATATTACTATCCTACATTAACTAAAGAAAATTGTTAGATTCTCCTGCACAACATGCATAGCCAGGACATCACTGGAGGTTAAATTGACATTTATGTTTATCTTCTTACTAATTTGTATTATTGTTTATTTTAGTAATCATATTTTTATTTGCATATCTATTTTGTATTGATAACTTAAAAAAAAAACAACCTTTGATTGTTTCTTGAGAGTTTCGGTATTTACCAACTTTTCTCTTGACAGGCCATTTTTTTGAATGCTCACACTGTGGCACAGTTCCTCAAGCAGGTTTTGAGGATTCCTTCCTGTGATATTTGACCCAGATAAGGAAATTCAGATAATCCGGTGCATTCTGGAGCATCTGTAGATCAATGGCAAAGAGGCATAAGAGTTGTCCTGCCCTTTGGCCTCAGAAGATAAGGAGAAGAGAATCCATTCATCTCACGGTAAGGCATGCCTGATGGCCTCAGTATATTTACTTGCTGATGTCTGGTCTCATTACCGAGTCTGATGTGTGGTGTACGTTGATATTTGCCACTGGTGTCGTTTCCGCGGTACATTAGCACTCTCTAGTGAGGGTTAAAATAACAGCTTCTGTGTTTGTTCCGCGGCACCTGCTGCCCTCTGCCGGTCACCTGCTACAGTACAGCGTCCTTACAGGTATGTGAAATGATCAAGTGTGTTTTTAAATATGAATTTCATTGTCATAAGCGAAATTTAGATATCATAAGCCAAAAATAATGATGATGATAAATCATGATAAGAAATGTAAAAACATTATAAAGATAATAATGTATCTACATTCAGAACAGAAGGTCATATGAGAAGAGATCGAAAAAGATACATGAAATGAAGGAGTAAAAGAACATTTGGTTCATTTAAGAAGCATCAGTGTTACAGGATTCGATTGGAGCTATAGTCAGTCCATGCTTGATTGTGATTGGCTGGCTGGGGATTTCTAGGTTAGTGCTGTAGGGTAGAGCTGTCTCACTGTTGAGAGAGAGAGACAGGCAGAAAATAGTCAGCATCAGTCCAGTGGAGCTTGAGATGTGCAGTTTGCTTTATTAAAGTTCTAGAACTCTTTTTATGCCTCTTATAAGATGCTAGAATGAAAGATGAAGGTGTTTTGGATGATTTTGGAGGAATTCTTTTTTTTTTGTACTATGAGCTCTGTGGGGCCTCCCTACTATGCGTCCCTCTCGTTTAGACTAATCTCTCTCTGCATGGGTCAAGCAGCGGATGGAAAGACACACAGGAGGTTGCATTGCTTATTAGCATAAAAAGAGGGATTACATGATAATTGTCCCAGCTGTGAAGGCCATCTAATTTAGCGCTTGGGATGGGAGATCTGGTCCTCCAGTGTGCGACTGGGTTTATGATGCCATAGTTCTAGTTAATGACTGTAGTGAGTTTTGTATAGATAAACACCATTGCTTACAGCAGGGGGCAGCTGGCATTTATGGCAGGGGAGAAGAGAGGGGAGAGCTAGTGGGCAGAGAGATTTGAAATGGAGATTCTCTGTGTGTGCGTCTCTCTTTCTGCTCCCCTGGTATCCCGTTTATCTGACACTAACGAGCTTCAGAGCCATTGAAGTAGACACAGTCCCTCTTCACTTACTGGTAGGCCTCCGTCCCTTCAACTAGTGTGAAGATCTGTAAGTTATGTAGCAAGAACATGGTCAGGTATCAGCATATTGTTGCTTATCAGTGTTGCCTACAGAAATAATTCATAAATATTTAAGCCATAACATCAAATAATGTACACTGCTAGGTTATTTTATATATATATATATATATATATATATATATATATATATATATATATATATATATATATATATATATATATATATATTGCATACTCTTCCTAAATGAATTAAAGCTATAAAATTCAACAGTTAGTTCTGGTCTTAGAATTTAATTGGTTTGAGAGGCATTTTGTCATAGGTAGTGAAAAGTGACTGTGTCAGAAACCATAAATTAACCATTCATTCATTTAGGATCAAGACATTTAGCCTACATATTATGCAGTTGGCAGATGCATTTATACAAAGAAACTTACATTGTATTCAGGTACACATTTTATATTGAAAGTAAAACAGATTGTCTTCATGAGTGAAGGCCTGTTCACACTCTATATTTGAAGACTTCAGATGCAAAAGCCTCTAAGTGCCGTCTGAAATTTTCTTCTAAAACAAGCAAAATTTCAGATGGCACTTAGAGGCTTTTGCATCTGAAGTCTTCAAATATAGAGTGCAACAGCAAATGTGTGTTTCAGACCAAATTCATATTTTTTTACAGAGCGGTGTTCTAATGTCTTTTCGCACTGTGTCGAAAACTGGACAGCCAATTAGATTCAGTCTTTTGGTCATATTCCCAGAGGCGCTGCTGTTACATAAAGCCACGATGCTCACAAACAGACTATTTTGTTAAGCAGACTATTTTGTTTTCATCAAAGTGTGAATTTGCATGTTCATTCAGCCTGTCTGACATTTTTTTTTTACACATTTGTACAAACAGACAAATCACAGGCGAAAATTTGAACGAATTTTCATGCTGGACATTTGGGTGTGAACATGCCGTGAGTCATTGAATCATTTACTCAAACGATTTGTTCAACAAAACAAACAAACAAATAAACCAAAAAAACAAAACACTGATGCTGCCTCCAAAATTGCATACTGTAGGTACTACATTTGGTTCAAAATTTACTTTGTGATCATTAAAAAAGTACATTCTATGTAGTATGAATGTGTGTTTGTATATGAATTAAATTAGGATGTACTACATTCGCCATGCTGTCATGTGACCTACCAGCATCAGTTGCATTGCTTCTCTGCCATTCATAAATCCTCTTTCGTGGACTCTCGGAGTTGTAAAGACTAAACCTATAGACTAAACGCATAAATGAACGGCAAGAATGCATTAAAGGTATTCTGGTTTTTTTTTTAAGTATAGGAAATGTGTAATTTAAGCGGCCCCTAAAGTAATAATTACATTTTTTTTACAACAGAAGCGATTCAATCAAAAACCAACTTTAGCTCGATAATAATTTTCCTATTGTCACTGTGAAGCTGCTTTGAAACAATATGTATTTTGAAAAGCGCTATATAAATGAAGATGACTTGACTTGACTTGAGTAAAGTGTCCATTGTGCGTGCGCTTCAGAAACTCACTGGAAGTAGTAGGTCATCGCCTACTTTTTTGTCAATACTAATCGGACATACTTCTTGGCTCACATACTGTTTTTCATCTACTATATAGTATGGAAGTAGGCATTTTCAGATGCAGCGTGGTTCATTCAGGAATGAAGTCATTGAATCAATTAATTTAAATAATTTGTTCAAAACACTGATTCATAGAGGAATGAAACACCACGTGCGTTGCTTGAAAGACATACTCAAACCTTTGTTTATGGCACTAATGTGTTTGCACTTGCTGTTACTACTGTTTATATGAACAAAAGTGAAAAGCGAAAGTGACGATTGGCCCATATTTGGAATTTGTGCTCTGCATTTCACTCACACACACTGGGGAGCTATTGGGGGTTAGGTGTCTTGCTCACGGGCACCTCGGTTGTGAGGTAATGAGAGTGGAAGAGAGCACTGTTCATTCACCCCCCTCCCCCCCACCTACAATTCCTGCTGGTACTGAGACTTGAATCTTCTGACCTTCGGGTTACAAGTCTGAATCTCTAACCATTAGGTCACAACTGCCCCAACAAGATATTATAATTCAAATAAAGCTGCAAGCAGCAATTAAGCTGCAAGTATCAGACCAACTGCAACAATAAGCAATTAAAGATATTAAGATAATTTTAGGCAAAATTACTGAAAAATCAAATAAACTGTCACTAATAATTTGATTTAATGGTTTATGACTTTTTACCAGTAGGTGGCGCTTTGACCAAATTGATGTGCTGTGGTCAGAGAAGGGTGACAATGACACATGCAAAGCTTGGTGTCAAAAGCTGCGTCTCATTTCGAAGGCTCGTCCTCTGGAGGTCGCATTTGTCATTTAAGAGAAGTAACCGTAAAATTGCAAATTAAAGAAATTACAGTATTTTACACCTCACGAGGAATAACAGTATATTTTATTATGGTTACTTTTCTTAAATAAAACATCCTCGATGATGTATGCAGCCTACAAATGCGACCTCCGGAGGACGCAGCCTCCGAAATGGGACGCAGCAAATGTGACAAAACATTGCAGACATGTTGATGCGGTATGCGAAAAGGGTTTCGTCTATCAAAACAAAATCCAGAACTTTTTGCCAGCATGGTCTGAAAACAATTCAATTTTAGTGAAAGTCTGAACAACGTCTAGGAAGAGTTAGAAAAATGGACAAAATGAATCAAACATTATTAGCATTTTTGGAAATTTCATTATAACTTTTGTCCACAAGGTGGCATGGTGCTGAATACACATACAGAGTTTTGTAACGATATGTCAGTGTGTTCATAAAATATAGCTTCTAAATGGCAGATATGGGAACACTGGGTATCATTTGTGATTTTTGGACAAAACGTTCAGAAGTCATAAGCAAAAAGAGCAATTTTTCATTTCTCCTGACCACTAGGTGGCACTGGGCCCAAACAGTGCAGTTACCCTCATGTCATGGTTGTCATAACACACAACACTGCATCCGAAATCAAATACTTCTCTACTATATAACACGCGAAAAACAGTATGCGAAAAGACTAGTATGTTTGAATTCATAATATTCAAAAAACAGCTGGCGAAATGTACCTGGATGACATACTACTTCTGGCGAGATTCTGAAGTACGCATACGATGGACACTTTACTATCCCATTAGGCCACGGGAGAGGATGTAGTACATTTAGTACCTGCTCAGACATTACGCGATTTCAGATGAAAATCACGTACTGTCTGAGTAGGTACTACATTTGAATTTAAGTTTACTTCACGACCGTTGAAAAAGTAAGTATATACTATATATGAATGTGTGTAGGATGTACTACATCCGCCATGTTGTTACTGTCACATGACCTATCAACGTCAGTTACATCCCCTCAACTCCAGTCACAAATCCTCTCCCTTGGTCTCATGGGATGGTAAAGTGTCCATCGTATGCACACTTCAGTATCTCGGCGGAAGTAGTAAGACTTTTCGCCTGCTGTTTTTCGAATACTGTTCGCATACTGTTTTTCACGTACTATATAGCAAAGACGTATTCGATTTCGGACGCGGCGATAGATGCAAATCTATTTTGCCATGTTCTTCTTCAAATTCTTTTGTGCGTTATTCAAGAATGGTTTGACGAATCAACTTGAATTCCATTTTTTTCCCATCCCATTTATTTTTTTGGCATGCTTTGAAGATGATCTGGTTCAATTTTCATGAAAATCTGAGCAATGGCATATGAGGAGTTAAAAAAGTAGGTTTTTCAGAAAATTCTAAATGGCAGTAAAATCTTCAAAATGAGGTCATGCAATTGAATCGTCTTGAGCCAGTGGACCAGAGGAAAAATAATTTTGTTTCTGGCCCTTACAGTTCAAAAGTTATTAACATAAACGTGAGTGCAACTTTGGACAGTTGGTGGCGCTAGAGCGATTGCGTTAGAGCAGTGGTTCTCAAACCTGTCCTGGAGTACCAGCAGCCCTGCACATTTTGTATCTCTGTCTCATCTATCACACCTGATTCAACTCATGAGATCATTAGTAGAGACTGCAAGACCGGAAATGGGTGTGTCGGATATAGGGAGACATACAAAATGTGCAGTGCTGCTGGTAATCCAGGACAAGTTTGAGAACCACTGCATTAGAGACCCCAAAATTGCTATGGTGACAGTTCAGACTGTCTCTATCTGTGTGCCAAATTTCATAACTTTACCACAAGCGGCTCTATGGGCTGTCATAGACTCAAGAGCAAAAGAAGAAGAAGAAGAAGTGGAAGAAGAAAAAAATTAAGAACGTCGTCAACTAATATATACGCCAATATATAAATACGCCAACCTTCGGTGCTTGGCCCCTAATAAATACACTCCTGGATTACAGAGTCAAACAGTTTGATTTTCAGCACTGGCTGGTGAACTAAATTAAAGTGGTTAATTGTGGAACTGCAGGCAATCTGTGAGGTTGTGATGGAAATGCCAATTCTAAATTAATTTATATAAAAATGCTTTTATTGCCAAAACTTTTTTTAAATAATACAACTAATAAAATAAGTAGAATCACAACAAATCAAAATATAACACCTTTCTGATTCATTACATTTACTTTAATTATTAAAGGTGCAATATGTAATATTTTCTGTCCGCTATAGGTCACTAGAGGCCTATTCAAAACAAAGGCGTAACTTGATGACGCCAAGTTTGAGCACGGAATCTTGGGACATGTGGTCTCCACATCACAGCCGGTGGAAATAATCGGGATAGGACTCAGGAAGAAATCATGTTCATGGATAAGATTATTAACGTTACTGTAGTATGAAGCAGAGCAGGACCGAGTGTTGTGGGAGCTGAACGAGGCCGCTGGAGCGATCAAGCAGCAGAACTTTTACTATGCCACAGTCGCCTGCGCCGCTTCCGCTTTTCCGGTCATGAATATGAGGTAACACAGCTCTGTTTATCATATTAGATACATTTGAGTGTGTTGAAAATGATGTAATAATGTTACTCTGTGCCTTCGCTCGGCGGCTGCTGTGAGACACTGTTGCACACTGCTGTAAGCTAGATCGATTTTAGAATATCATATTAAATGCTGGATGGCTTGTGTTGATAAATGGCATGCAATTAATTTTAAAACGTATTGTATCATGGAGAAAATGCTGTATTACTGTTACTAAAAATAAAGCTGCATCTGATTATGCTATTTTAGCTACTTCACAAAATAGTGTTTTTCTCTGAGGCATGGAAAAAACATGGTACTTGCAAAAAATCAAGAAAATTAGATTTAAACAATAAGACTAAACGTGTTGAGCTATATAACAACAATTAGTGTTCTGTCTATAAATGTAACCAAACAGTTGTTCCCTTGCCTATTAAAACATGTAATATATTAAAGTGTCTTTGGTTTGTCCATGGTTTCTACAAAATAAAAACGGAAACCGAGGGTAATGACGCAATTGACAGGCGACTCCTCACATGTCCAGGAGCCTTGGTTGAAATTGCAATTTTCTCACAATTTACAAATAGTTTGAAACATTTGAGATATTGTAAGTACTCAATGAACAAAATATATAACACTGGCCTAGTGGTTTTTGGATATTTTACTGCAAAATTCTTACATATTGCACCTTTAATGAATAATTATTTTTAAAATATCAAATAAAAATAATGATTAAATTATACTTATAAAAAAAAAAAAACAAATAAAAATAATAAAATAAAAAATGATCAGAAAAGAGAGATTTATTTTAGTTCAGTTTAGTTCACAGGGGTACAACTGACAACATTTTTGTGAATCCCCATTCTACAAAATTCCAGTAAAGAGGGGTTTGCAGTAAAGTTTTTTGTCCAGCAGGTGGCAGTATACTCTATCTTTTACCCTATGCTTGAGGCGTCCAAAGAGATGACAAATATATCAAAAGCTAACTATAGATTTTACACATACATTCAAATGATATAAAAAAGATTAAACACATTTTCACATTATATGAACCAGCTCAGACTGTATCTGAACAAAAATATCTCTTGGCTTTATTTTTCAAACAAACTCGTTCTAGAACTCTCACTCTGTTGCATATGTGGGACATCAGTAACAGATCCTGGTGGCATCAAGGACAGAAGATCAACCCTGTGACATTTAGATCAGATGGACTGACACGACCAGATCTCTCAAATCTCTCTCTCTCTCTGCTTTCCTATAGAGACGAATCGTCTGGCAGACAGTGTGCGGCAGGGAGAGCCTCAGGCCTGATGGAAATGGGGAGATAATGTGTTTAGCATCAGATCTCCTGCAAAGGAAGCACTGCATCACAGCGATTTGATTAGGCCTTTTCCAAACAATCCCATTGATCAGAGTCATTATCTTTACTCAGATTTATGTTAACCAACAGGAAGCCATTATGTTGGGTCAACAAAATACGTTGAAGAGGACTCAGCACAGTATCATATCCCATTTCTAATGATGATGAATAGTAAGAGAGTAAATGAAAGACGCTGAGGGGGGACGACAATTGTGTTGACCTAATGTATGTGTGTGTTCATTGATCAAAAGGTCCTGCTGTATTTAAAAGAACACACTAAGATAATAGATCCTGCTTTAACTCAAAACTGGTGTTTACATGCACATTCATGTGAGTATGCAGGCATAATGCTGCCTTTTGAGCACATTTATACTTTTGACCAGTAGTGTATGTGATACTTTAACTCATTGAAAGGCTCTTTGAGCAATCCAGACATTCTGATCTTGAGCTGATTTGATTTTGACGTGACAAGAAAGAAAGTGCCTCTAGCTGCCCATTTGAGTGATTTGTTTAACGTGACATCTCTTACAGTGCTACATTACATCTCATTTTCAATCCTGATGAAGTCATTGACTATGCAAAACACTAGCGTTGCTGTCGAGATATGAGACATTTTTGGACACTATGCCAGGAAGTGGCTTTGCTGAAAACGCCAGTTTTGTTAAGTTGTTTGAGGTAACTTTAAAAGACAGAAACACAAAACTGGGCACATCCTACTGCTGAATAAATGCTTTTGGCATTTGGCCTCCACAGGCAAACTGATCTCTTTCCTTTCCTCTCACATCAGAGATATGGACATGCTAGTCAGCATAATTTGATTTAGGCTGGGAGCCATTTCCTGTGGAAGTGGACACTGAAAGAGAGAGAGTCTGCACCCAAGTCTTAGTTGACAGAATTGAGCCTGACATTGTCATAGAGCCTCTTCTAGCACTTGTAAAATGCTTCTCAGGTGTTTTGCCACCCATGCAGAAGTCTACAGCACATTTAAGCAGCTGAAACATGGTGTGAAATGAATAGAATCATGCAGTCGCAGTATAGTATATGACTATATATACTATATGCAGTGTTGGGGGTAACGCATTACAAGTAACTTGAGTTACGTAATCAGATTACTTTTTCAAGTAACTAGTAAAGTAACGCATTACTTTTTCAATTTACAACAAAATATCTAAGTTACTTTTTCAAATGAGTAACGCAAGTTACTTTTTCACATTTATTGACTGACATGTTGTCCCCATGTTGTGAGAAATAAAGTGCAGAGATATTGTGTGCGCTGTGTAAGCATGATGGTTATTGTAGTTCTAGACTAAATGTGAACATGCATTTACTCATCTCACTTGCACAAAAACATTCAGTATTCCTCAAAATGAATAAAAACAGTGAAATGCAATCTCAGAATTTTTGCAAACCTGTAATAATTCACTATATTAAATTACACAAATATACCTTATGTATTTAATCTCAATTATTAACCAATGTCTCTGCTGCTGACCTTCAATATATCTAATTCAGCCATACTAATAAGCAGAAATACTTTAGATTAGATTTAGAAATAAGAACTAGAACTTCCTTCTCCTGTATCCTATTCTTCTTAAATCCAGAACGGCAGCACATCTGAAAGGTTCGTTTGAGCTGCGCCCTCTACTGTACAGGTGTAAATATGCTTTTCCTTCAGCCTGAGGCTTATTGATTTCACTTTTGGTGTGAAAGGGCCTTTTTTGCCAAAAATAGAACTTTTTTGTTATTAAAAAACAAACAAACAATCAAGCCCAGCCCCGGTGAGAAAAAGTAACGCAAAAGTAAAGTAACGCATTACTTTTCATAAAAAGTAACGAAGTAACGTAATTAGTTACTTTTTTAGGGAGTAACGCAATATTGTAATGCATTACTTTTAAAAGTAACTTTCCCAAACACTGACTATATGTATATGCCATACCTATATATACCTATACCTATATACGAGCTGAGGTGATGTGACAGCAGCAGACAAATGGCTAGTCAAGTAGCCGCGCCCTTAATTATGCAGAACTTTAAGGCTTAATGTAATTTAAACGGATGAGTTATTAAAAAATTCTCCCCCCTCACAGTTGTCATGAAGGGCAAAATTAGCTATATAGACCAAAACCACAATTTGTACCAGGCTGTAAACATGTTTTTTTTCTGCTGTAATGTTGGGCATTTTAACATGGGGCTCAATGAGATTCTGCTCTGTTTTGGAGTCTGCCCCTAGCGGCCAGTCGATGAATTGCAGTTTAAGTCACTTCCGTATTGGCTTCAAGAGAAACGGGGGGAGGTTGCCGCTTGCAAGGAGCTCACTAAATCGAAAAAACAACAACAACAACAACAACAAAAAAAACGCCGAACAGAGGAGAGTCTGCTGATAAAAGAGAGAATGCGACAGAGCTCATAATAAAACGTGAATCAACATTTGCTTGGTTGAAATGTTGTAAAAGCAACACGGAGATGCCGTTTTTATCACTCAACAGGTGAGTAAGGTGTTTTATTGAACAGATAAATTGCCATATGTACCGCTCTAACAGAGTTCAGTGTAAAGCATTTTCTATTGTACATTTATTTCATTATGGTTGTTGTAGTACTGTGTAGTACTTATTTTCAAGGAAGTACTGTGTCTACTATCGGATAACTTCTTCAGCTAGTCAGCTTGAGATCCTTTCCATCTAAACTTCTTATATATAAGCCTAGTGAATGTTTTATGAGCA
Organism: Megalobrama amblycephala; assembly: GCF_018812025.1. Taxonomy (NCBI): domain Eukaryota; kingdom Metazoa; phylum Chordata; class Actinopteri; order Cypriniformes; family Xenocyprididae; genus Megalobrama; species Megalobrama amblycephala. The sequence goes on from NC_063045.1 coordinate 49,712,492, forward strand.
GTAGGATAATCTCTATCTCTTTTTAATTATGAGAAAGAACCATACGCACATGTTATGCACAGCCACAACCAAAACAATGCAGTATTGTTTTTTAACCGATAAAGAGCCAAAGGTTACATATATTCAGACATGCCATGTCTTTTTGGAGTTAAATATGCACACTGATTATGTATTTTAAGGTACATAATGTACAGTCCAAATGTTCTACGTTGAATATCTGGCATTCAAAATTTAAACTTACAAAATGTTAAACTTAACAATAATAATAAAAAGGATTTGAAACATTTAAAACAAATATCACAAAAAATAAATATCATTATTACAAAAGTAATATTAATAAAATAAATTCAAAATAAAATATATTTTGAAATATTTTTATTCATTTCACTCAAATTCTTTATTTTTTTCTTTTTTCTTTTGTGTTCTCAGGCTTTTGGTTCCCACTGTACTGTATATAAACCGACAATGGTCTAGTATGACTGACAGTGAAAATAAAGGAAATCTGTTATTGTAGACCGGTGTAAAAAGTCCAAATCTGTGGTCAATGGATCTGTGGAGTTCTGGATTTAAAACAGGGTCTGCGTGTGTTTGAGTCACTCGTTGCTCATTGCGGTCAACTTTGATGGATGACAGGAGTTGTGTGAGCTACACAGGAAATGCACCAAAGAGGATCCTTTGTTGTACTATACACCAATAGGGCAGGCTGAGTCATGCTGAAGCGCTAAGATGTCCCCCAGGACACGCACACTCAGATGTTAGAGATGGTTTTGTGTCCAATGTCAGGTTGTAATCTGTGTGGGAATTAACCCAGCTGCATGGACAATGCAGATGGAGTTGGCAGATGGAGTTGGCATTCTCTCAAACACTTTCTCACACCTTACAAATGCACCTCACGATTTTAAACAATGACCAATACTATTTTTATACATTATCTCAATAAATCAATTGTACTTCCAGAACATCTGAACATGTTGTGCTTTGTTTCATGAGACCTTTACAGTTAACACAGGTATTTCCTTGTAAAGCTTACATATTAGGCCTACTCTATTAATTGACTTTTTGTGTATATGGGATATGTGTCCCGTGCTGGCAAAACAAGTAAAAAATGTCAATTTTGGTTGAAATTAGTTCATTAAGCACTCATCTAAGGATCCTAACACGCAAACATTATCTGTTATGTCTTAAGTGAATGTTTGGTTAACCGTTGGGGAAAAACATTTGATGTGTAACATTATATTAGATCCGTTTGGTACAGTAGGTCTTAATATATTAGGCTGTCTGTTTCATAAATGTTAAAGGTGATAGAGAAGATTTTTTCGTCGACTGAGAATCCAAAGACTGTTACTGAGTTTTTGAAATGAGCGCATGCGTAAGAACAGCCCCCCTCCTTCACAGCTCATTTCGAGGGAACGCCTCCCAAAACTCATGCACGAGTATTGGAACACGAGTGTTTACCACCGGCATTCGCTGTGTCGTGTTAGTGGATTCATTATGTCGGACTCACCACAGGTAACTCATAATCTGCAGTTGTTACTCCTGTCTCCTGACAAAAACATCGCATGCGGCGCCTGTCAAGTCAAGTCAAGTCACCTTCATTTATATAGCGCTTTTTACAATGCAAATTGTGTCAAAGCAGCTTTACATTGATAATTGGTATATCATTTTTCCTTTTAAAGAATAGTGTCAATGCAGGCAGATCAAAAGCACTGTTGAATAAATGTCAAGGATACTGTTGAATATCAAATGTCAAGTCAAATTAAATTAAATTAGGGCTGCACGATTAATCGTACTTTATCACGATAACGATATCTGCTTCTCTCGATTGATTTTAAATAATCGTCACGATATTGGCCCGCTCTATGAAAATGAACATAATTTGGAAATATTGGAAGTAATATTAGGAATTTCGCTGTTTTATCTTTTGAAGTTCCTAAAGGTTTTACCATTTTGGAGTGGAGTGCCTGTGGAGTGTGGAAAGTTACTGGAGCGCGCAGCTGCGCACGTCTCTCACAAGGAACGTCACGGCAGTGATTGACAAGCCAGAGGGCCAATCGTTTACGCGATGATTGCGTAAACGATTGGCTGATGTTTTTAAGGCCCTACCTCATGCACAGATGATGTATATTAATATTATTACTTTCAGTGCACCTAATAAATAGTCTTTTATCAGTTAGTAAAGACAGTTTCAATTAATATTGCAAAAATGTATAAAACAAAACATCCTCTTTAGCACCTTTAATCAAACTATTGTGGAATCATAGGAAAAAACCTGAATATTTTTCCTATAGATATGGATTTTGACTTGGTTTGTGCCAAATTTGGTGCAGTGATTTTAAGGAATGGTTGCTAGGTGATTTTGTTTTGGAACCTTCAGAAAACTTTTTCGTCGATTTTTCTCAAAACTGACTTTGCTAACTCTATCTACTTCAAACAGGTGTAGCTCAGTCATTTTTTGTCAGATTCCAACAAAAATCATACATCATTTTAAAGTTTTTTTTAATAGAGAATGTGAGAATTACAATAACACATTTTTTGAAAAAGCACGGGTCACATATATTTAAATGAACAAAAAGTAAAAATTATATATATATATATATATATATATATATATTACACAGTACAGTCCAAAAGTTTGGAACCACTAAGATTTTTAATGTTTTTAAAAGAAGTTTCGTCTGCTCACCAAGGCTACATTTATTTAATTAAAAATACAGTAAAAAACAGTAATATTGTGAAATATTATTACAATTTAAAATAACTGTGTACTATTTAAATATATTTGACAAAGTAATTTATTCCTGTGATGCAAAGCTGAATTTTCAGCATCGTTACTCCAGTCTTCAGTGTCACATGATCCTTCAGAAATCATTCTAATATGCTGATTTGCTGCTCAATAAACATTTATGATTATTTTCCATCTTGAAAACAGTTGTGTACTTTTTTTTCAGGATTCCTTGATGAATAGAAAGTTCAAAAGAACAGCATTTATCTGAAATACAAAGCTTCTGTAGCATTATACACTACCGTTCAAAAGTTTGGGGTCAGTAAGAATTTTTATTTTTAATTTTTTGAAAAGAAATTAAAGAAATGAATACTTTTATTCAGCAAGGATGCATTAAATCAATCAAAAGTGGCAGTAAAGACATTTATAATGTTACAAAAGATTAGATTTCAGATAAACACTGTTCTTTTGAACTTTCTATTCATCAAATAATCCTGAAAAAAAATATTGTACACAAATATTTTGTACAATTGTACACATTAAATGTTTCTTGAGCAGCAGATCAGCATATTAGAATGATTTCTGAAGGATCATGTGACACTGAAGACTGGAGTAATGATGCTGAAAATTCAGCTTTGCCATCACAGGAATAAATTACTTTGTGAAATATATTCAAATAGAAAACAGTTATTTTAAATTGTAATAATATTTCACAATATTACTGTTTTTTACTGTATTTTTAATTAAATAAATGTAGCCTTGGTGAGCAGATGAAACTTCTTTTAAAAACATTAAAAATCTTAGTGGTTCCAAACTTTTGGACTGTACTGTATATATATATATATATATATATATATATATATATATATATATATATATATATATATATATATATATATATACATTTAATATAGGCCTATATATAATTAACATTATTTCAAATGACACATAAAAAATGACTCATGGTTTACTGAGAAAGTCAGTTAACGGCTGTGAACGATTCACTGATTGTGTTTGATTTGACCCACTTACTCATGAACACATCAGCCTGTGAAGTGTAAGTCATGCACCTCAATGAAGATATAGAAGAAAACTTAAGTCGCTTACACCCAGCATAGCCCTTTGAAGTGCAGCAGAGGGGGCAGCCCAGCCCCTTGGTCTCCTGCCCAGCTGGGGAGAGTTAGTGTGTCCTGGGACGTTCAGATGCACAGTGACACATGGGGGTGTTTGAGGCTGCTGAAAGGGGCCCCGACCGAAGCTAAAACCACTACGCATTTGATCTAATAAGCATGTCTGTTTTCTATCAAGACATTTTGTGCAGTGATTGACAGAAGTAGGCCTATTGATAAAAATTTACATGGAAGAGAGTAAATACATGTCAAAAACAAGTGTAACTGTCTGTATAAGTTGCCTTCATAATGCTAGGATGCTCTGGGTGGATGCTAGGGCATTGTTTTATGGTTGCTTTGGTATTTTTAGCATGTTGCCTAGTGGTTGTTAGGTTGTTGTAGGTTGCTGCTAGGTGGTTTCTTGGCTCAAGTCAAAAGATCTCATTCCCAAGTCTTTTTATCTTTCTGGTCCCTAGATACCTCATGTCTTGCTTATTTTTGTCTTTTAATTGTCAATCAAGAGGTATTGATCACTTAGAAAACCATTTCTCCTCAATGTAGCACAGAAGTATGAGCAATAGCAATAAGTGTTAGTGTTGCACTAATTGTGATTGCCTATAGATGGCACTGTTGTAAAAGTGTAAAAATACTTCAAATTACATATTTACACATATGAACATCTGATGGCACATTGAAATCACACTACATAAATGTGCTAAGCATACCTTTCACAATATTCCCGATGTGCTGTTTTCTTTAAGACGTTGTGCAGCGCTCCATTGGTATGGTCCTCATTTCTAGCAGCAAGAAGTGTGAGAAAAGAAGAAGAAAGAGACAGAAATGAAAGGCAGAAGGGGCCAGAGTGAAACTGTCCTTTGTGATCAGATATCAGAGGGCTCTGTTATTAGCCCTCCTCTCTTCAAGCCCGCAGACTGCTTTTCATCTTTACTGAGTGTCAGTAGTAAAAGCTGGAGGTCATCTGGAGCGCTATACCTGCGTTAGCGCATGTGCTTCTGTGCTTTCAGCTTTACTGAGGTCAGCTCACAGCCATGTCAACACTGCCATTTAACAAAAGACCACTGACAGGAGATCAGACACTCACCCCAGAAAAGATCATTTACATGGTCCGGCGTGACATTTACACTGATGAAAAACACAGGGTGCTTCGAGTCACTTTTGATTAACATGATGGTCTTTTAGGACTCTTGTTTAGTGAACTTAGACGCTTTGTAGATAAATCTGAACGGGATGTTCTCGCAGGTAGCCTGAGCAAACATCATCTTTCATTTGGCTGTTTTCTTTGCTGCAAGTTTCCCTGCTGTTTTTCTGTGCTCCTGTTAGTGTGCATGACAGAATCTGAACTGAAGGCCTGTCAAGTATGTACTCGATGGTGGAGACTTTCTGCCAGTCAGCGGAAAAGTTTGATTAAAACATGTCACCTTGCAGAAAATCTGCCAAGTCACTTTGAATCACTCGGTTTCCTACAGTTCTGCCGGGGACTTATAAATGTCAGAAGGTCACTGAGCGGTCTCAAAGTGCGAGTTGAGTTAGCTTATGAGATGAGTTTACTGTGTTAGTAAGTGGAAGTGTTAGTTCTCTTATGGTTAGTTGCATGCTGAGTCAGCACAGTATGCCCGTGCAAGAAGATCCAGATTTGTTAGGAAGATTGAGTTAGCTTTACTTTGCATTGCGCTGTTAAAACCCTACGTATTAAACTTTGGCATTTAACTTGTTTGTGCTGTGGACATGAATGATGATATTGTTGAGGGGAGTTACTTTAAAGTGATCAAACTATAATGCAGTATTAAAGGTATAATTCACCCAAAAATGAAAATTCTGCCATTAATTACTCACCCTCATGTAGTTTCAAACCCGTAAGACTTTCGTTAATCTTTGGAGCACAAATGAAGATCTTTTTGATGAAATCTGAGAGCTTTCTGTCCCTCCATAGACAGCTACGCAACTGACACTTTGAGTGGTTTAGTCCAAATTTTCTGAAGAGACTTGATAGCTTTATGTGATGAACAGATTTAATTTAGGCTTTTAATCACATATAAACCAAACCTGCTTCACACGCAAGAACAAACCTCTTCCTGAAGCTCAAACTGTGTAACACACAAGAATGAACCTCATTGGTTCTCACATGCGTCAAGCAAACATGTTTGAGCTTTCGTTTACCACAACTGGTGTGTGCGTTGATGAATGTTTGTTTATATGTGAATAAAAGCCAACATTAGATTTGTTCATCATATAAAGCGATCAAGTCTCTTCAGAAAATGTGGACCAAACCTGCTCAATACATATGGATTAGTTTTACAATCTCTAAGAACTTTTTGAAGCGTCAAAGTACATTGTAAAACATTTTCAGCTGGTTAACCTGAGTTAACTCAACTTGAAGATAACCTTTGTTTCAACTAAAAAAATTAAAAAATTACACTTAAAGTAATGCATTGTCTTGACAATTTGTGAGTTGAAACAAAGGTTATCTTCAAGTTGAGTTAACTCACATTTTTAAGGCAGCAGGTGAACTTTAATTTCTAAGTTTAACCAGCTGAAAATGTTTTACAGTATGGAGGGACATAAAGCTCTCAGATTTAATCAAAAAGATCGTCATTTGTATTCCTAATATTAACGAAAGTCTTACGGGGTTGGAATGACATGAGGGTTTTCATTTTTGGGTGAACTAACCCTTTAAACCATTTAAAGGTGCCCTAGAATCAAAAATTGAATTTACCTTGGCATAGTTGAATAACAAGAGTTCGGTACGTGGAAAAGACATTCAGTGAGTCTCAAACTCCATTGTTTCCTCCTTCTTATGTAAATCTCATTTGTTTAAAATACCTCCGAAAAACAGGCGAATCTCAACACAACACCGACTGTTACGTAACAGTCGGGATCATTAATATGTACGACCCAATATTTGCATATTCTAGCCCATGTTCAAGGCATTAGACAAGGGCAGCCAGTATTAATGTCTGGATCTGTGCACAGCTGAATCATCAGACTAGGTAAGCAAGCAAAGACAATAGCGAAAAATGGCAGATGGAGCGATAATAACTGACATGATCCATGATAACATGATATTTTTAGTGATATTTGTGAATTGTCTTTCTAAATGTTTCGTTAGCATGTTGCTAATGTACTGTTAAATGTGATTAAAGTTACCATCATTTCTTACTGTATTCACAGAGCGAATTTTCATTTTTAAACACTTGCAGTCTGTATAATGCACAAACACAACTTTATAACTTCATTCTTTATAAATCTCTCCAACAGTGTGTAATGTTAGCTTTAGCCACAGAGCACTATCAAACTCATTCAGAATCAAATGTAAACATCCAAATAAATACCATGCTTACATGATCCGACGCATGCATGCAGTATGCATGACGAACATCTTGTAAAGATCCATTTAAGGGTTATATTAACTGTGTGAACTTTGTAAATGCACTATATTATAGTCGAGAGCTCAGGGGCGGGGAGCGCGAGGATTTAAAGGGGCCGCAGCCTGAATTGGTGCATAGTTAATGATGCCCCAAAATAGGCAGTTAAAAAAATGTATTAAAAAAAATCTATGGGCTATTTTGAGCTGAAACTTCACAGACACATTCAGGGGACACCTTAGACTTACATTATATCTTGTAAAAACTGGTTCTAGTGCACCTTTAAAGTTTTTCACCATATATGGTTTTAGCATTTTTTTCCCCAAATTACAAACATTTTTATAGTGCATACCATTAACCAAGATAAATAAATGCTCTTAAGAATTGTTCATTGTTTCACTCATGATAGCTATTGCATTAACTAATGTTAATGTTTAGAGGCCAGGAATTTACACCGCACAGAAAAATGCCAACAAAAACCAACAAACACGTTGGCAGTTGGATTTAGAATTTTATGAAGAATAACTCTCATGTTTACACTGCCCCAACAGACACCAACAAACACTGATTGAACATGGTCAGTCAGGTGAAAACTAAACTGTGTTTTGTACTACAGAGTTATTTCAGTCAGATCTTACTTGGCGCAGCAAGGTCATAGAGATCTGCTGATATTCTGAATGAACCTTGGAGTTGCTAACGATCTCATTAATGTAAAGTGTTTTCTCTCACAGGCCATAATTCTACTGCTTCATTTCCTTGTCACACACCACCTTCCAGTTGAGAAGCAGAGTGCATCACATGTGCAAAAGAGAAGCGGGTTACATTGTTTGCGAAGCGCTGCGGCAAGTGTTCACACCCCATCAGGTTAAAGGGAAGCTCAGTAGATCCAGTAAATGATAGTCTGTGGTTTAGAGCTTTCGATTTTACAACACATTGTTGGAGCGAAATGGCATTTCATTTGCCAAGTGGGAATTACTTGCATATGGTATTGGAATACTCCTCTGTTAGGAAGCACCTTTGAACAAAACCCTTGTAAAACATTAAAGGATTGTGTAGGACATTTTTGAAAGGTCTGGATTTAACTTGCACAGTTTAGTCCATAATTGTGTCGCATTACTCCTGTGTAAATGTAAATATTTCTTTCTTTTGTGTCATGGATTATTAGGCTTGTGTACTATCTATCTATCTATCTATCTATCTATCTATCTATCTATCTATCTATCTATCTAAAGTTCAATACGGTCAATAAGTTCACAGAATTCAGGCTACATAACATTTGACATTTGATTTGTAATCATCTGTTTGCTTCAATTTTCAACGCTCTGCCCCTCAAGTCGAACAAAAGTGACATTATCTCCAAGCTTGACTTTCATTTGAATCGAAGAAGTCATTTCCGTGGACAAAAGCTATGTGTAATTTACCGAGGAACAACATCACACACATGAATCAAAGCTAATGAAATGTGTAGGTTTTGTTTTGAGAGTCCCTTGGATACTTTACAGTCAAGAGTTTGTCATCGCCCAGAATTCCCAAAAACTCTCTGCACTCCACATTTAATCCAAACAAAGCCCACATACTCTCAGCATGCCAAGATTGCTCTCGGCTGGAAAGGTGCTTATTCTCTCTAGTTATTCACGTTCTACATTAATCACCTCGTCCCACTAGACTGTCACTGCTTTTGCCAAGAGACTCTGGGAATTGTTGTTCAGTCTGTGTAAAAGGTTGTGTACCTTTTGGGTTCAATGTGTAGACTAGAGGGAGTTCTTTCTGTGGATACAGTAGCTGTTGAGAACGGAAGAATGAGTGGTTTTGGTAGCGCTTGGATATTGAAGAGTAAATCAACATGTGTGGATCAGGGACGGATTATGATGTTGGCATGCCCTGGGCACGGATGGGGCCCATCACAGGACGTGTTCTTGCTTTCAAAACAGACGGACTGCAGCAGAACTGAACAGAAGGTGTATTTATAGCTGCATTAAATTTCATGCTGTTGCAAATGTAACACTCAAGATATTTGTCCAGTGCGATGTGCTGTGACGGGCAAAGATGTCCATTTAGCTACACTACTGTTCAAAAGTGTGGGGTTGGTAAATTTTTTTGAAAAGTCTCTTTTGCTTAGGCCTACGAAAGCAAAAATATAGTAAAAACAGAAATATTGTAAAAATATAACTACAATTTAAAATAACCGTTGTCTATTTTAAAGGTGCCCTAGATTATGTTTTTAAAATATATAATATAAGTCTAAGGTGTCCCCTGAATGTGTCTGTGAAGTTTCAGCTCAAAATACCCCATAGATTTTTTTTTTATTAATTTGTTTAGCTGCCTATTTTGGGGCATCATTATAAACACGCCGATTTTATGCTGCGGCCCCTTTAAATCCCGTGCTCTCTGCCCACAGAGCTCGCGCTTGCCTTGAACAGTGCCTTAACAAAGTTTACACAGCTAATATAACCCTCAAAATGGATCTTTACAAAGTGTTCGTCATGCATGCGGCATGCATGCGTCGGATTATGTGAGTATTGTATACTGTTATATTGTTTACTTCTGATTTTGAATGAGTTTGACAGTGCTCCGTGGCTAACGGCTAATGCTACACTGTTGGAGAGATTTATAAAGAATGAAGTTTGTTTATGCATTATACAGACTGCAAGTGTTTAAAAATGAAAATAGCGATGGCTCTCTTGTCTCCGTGAATACAGTAATAACCGATGGTAACTTTAACCACATTTAACAGTACATTAGCAACATGCTAACGAAACATTTAGAAAGACAGTTTACAAATATCACTAAAAATATCATGTTATCATGGATCATGTCAGTTATTATTACTCCATCTGCCATTTTTCGCTATTGTTCTTGCTTGCTTACCTAGTCTGTTGATTCAGCTGTGCACATCCAGACATTAATACTGGCTGCCCTTGTCTAATGCCTTTCATAATGTTGGGAACATGGGCTGGCATATGCAAATATTGGGGCGTTGACCCCGACTGTTACGTAACAGTCGGTGTTATGTTGAGATTCGCCTGTTCTTCGGAGGTCTTTTAAACAAATGAGATTTATATAAGAAGGAGGAAACAATGGAGTTTGAGACTCACTGTATGTCATTTCCATGTACTGAACTCTTGTTATTTAACTATGCCAAGATAAATTCAATTTTTCATTCGAGGGCACCTTTAATATATTTTAAAGTGTAATTTATTCCTGTGATGGCAAAACTGAATTTTCAGCATCATTACTCGGTGTCACATGATCCTTCAGAAATCATCAGAATTTACTAATTTGCTGCTTAATAAACATTTCTTATTATTTTCAATGTTGAAAACAGTTGTGCTGCTTAATATTTTTGTGGAAACCGTGATATATTGTTTTTCAGGATTCTTTGATGAATGGAAAGTTCAAAAGAACCACATTTATTTGAAATAGAAATTTTTTGTAACAATGCAAAAGTCTTTACTGTCATTTTTGATCAATTTAATGCATCCTTGCTGAATAAAAGTATATTTTTTTTCAACAAAAAAGAACAGTAGAGTATATAGACCAATATATATCACAGAATAACAGACTGACTGTTAGCATGTTGATACGTTGCAACGATATTATTATATTATACCCAATATTATATTATATCCATGATTATACTCATTATAATAAATACGAATGCACAGATATTAAAAAAATATTGTCTGTTTGATACAATAAGCCAGTAATTATTTTCATGTTATGGTTGATATCCGTCTTTTTGATATTTGCTACAAAATTACATTTAACACGGTTATGAAATTATTATTGTTTTTAAAGATTAACTTTAAAGGGTTAGTTCACCCAAAAATGAAAATTCTGTCATTTATTACTCACCCTCATTTCGTATAAGACCTTCGCTCATCTTCGGAACACAAATTAAGATATTTTTGATTGAAATCCGATGGTTCAGAGAGGCCTGCATAGACAGCAATGCAACATCTCAAGATCCAGAAAGGTACTCAAAACATATTCAACACAGTTCATGTGAGTAGAGCGGTTCAACCCTAATATTATAAAGAGACGAGAATACTTTTTGTGCGCCAAAAAAAACAAAATAACAACTTTTCAACAATATCTAGTGATGGGCGATTTCAAAACACTGCTTCGAATCTTTTGTTTCGAATCAGTGATTCAGAGCGCCAAAGTCACATAATTTCAGCAGTTGATCCAAATCGCTGAATCGAAACTAGATTTTAAGTGAGATTTTAAGACTTTAAGTTAGCGTTAAAGGATGGCAAAAATAAACTAAATGTAAAAATAGGGGAAATGAGCAACTAATCAACTAATACTGACAAATATAATGTTAAAATCTCTATTTTGTCTGGCCGATATTGTCGTGCATCGCTAATAACTAACAAATCCAATGTCAAAGCATTCATCATTGTTATTAGCATAAGACAACATGTATTTTTTTAATGCTACGGGCCTGGTAAATATGAATGTAACGCTCATCAGGGCCCCCTGCTGGTCTGGTGCCCTGTACAAGAGCCTGGCAGGTCTGTGGGTTAATCCATCTGAGATTTTGATCTGTGTAGGTGGATATAGAATATTTGAGATCTGACAGGCATGGAGAAGGAGCTCTCCTCAGATGGAGCAGTCATCCTACACTTATCCTTTGCCGTTCCCGCAAACGTGGAAGTGTGGCAGACGAGATAACATGGCTAATGCGCACACATGTGACCCACATCATTCTGGTGTAATCCAGTATGGTAATCACTCTTTAAATATACTTGAATAAACTATAATTTCCTCAATGACAGGCTGGATAGAACGCTTGGCCTCCACAACAGCCTTATTATCTTTGACAGTTTCAATCTATATTATTAATATCCCATCTCCGGCAGCTAGCTGCGGGTTTGCTGAATTTCCCATGCTGAGGTTTGAACTTTATCCTTGATGTTCAAACAGTCTTCTCTAACTCTGTAGCTGACAAGAATCTTTCAGGCACTGCAGGCGTTATGTGCAGCATGAAGGCTAAAAGCTAAAGCCAGCATGGCTGTGAACGGTATTGCTGTGGTTATGAAGAGGAGTAGAAAATTACATGGGGTTACTATGTAATTTGAACACAAGGAGACATTTGTCCATTCTCTTTCCTGTGGGTTGAACGTCACTGCTTTGTACACACCTGTGGCTCTGTGGGGAGGCCTGTTGAGTGGGCTCTGTTTTGGAGGAAGTAGGTCCAATATGCTTGTCGTTCAACCTAGCCTGTGCACTTACCTCAGCTTGACCAAAAGAATGTCAACTGAAGTGCCTATTTATATAACTAGAACAATCAAACCCTGTCACATCGTGGTACAACACACACTGCCTCAGTTTGCATGCTTCCGTTTCAGGCGTTCGCTTTGTGCTGTGTGTGAATTAACATCTTCTGGCAAATTCAACTATTTAACAGAGAAATAAAGATTTCAAGGTCCACATCCTTCTTCCTTTTTCTTTGAAAAGGCACAGAGAAAGAGCGGTTTGTGTAAATACTCCATGCCTTCAAGCTCTCCCCTCCTTCACAGATTTAGTTAAAGTATCTCTTTGTATAAAGGGAGATGTGGTTATTTCAATGGGTTTCATCAGTTGTTTGAGGGAATTGTTAGTATGTTCAAATCATTTGCGCTCGCTCATCCAAATTTAGTCATCTGATGTTAAAATTTGAGCCCCTCTTGGCTTGCTGATTTTTGCTAAAGAAAAAAGGCAGTTCCCATGATTTCCACCATTGAGTTTTCTAATGGATAATCTGACTTTGCTTTAAGTTTGCATATTCCTGATGTTATTAAATAAAATATATATTCACAAAACACAATATTCCTGCTCGTGAGTGAAAAGAATGGATTAGTGTTGTTATTGTTAACAAATCGTTATTTGATATAAAGCTGAAATAAAATATATATATATATTGCTGTATATATATATATATATATATATATTGCTGTATATATATATATATAAAAGTTGAAGTTGAAGTAATACAATTATTGAAACAAACTGAAATGCAAATAAATAAAAGTTAAATCAAACAAAAGCACATAACAAAATTACTAAAACTTAAACTAAAATGAAAACAAATATATAAGCGAACTTGATAATGTATTTTAGTGGCATCAATAATTGTGTAACACCAAATTTAAACTCTGAAATCTGCATGTCAATTTATTGTTAATGGAATGTAATGTTGATGACCTATAGTCAACATAAGCTAATTAAAGGGATAGTTCACCCAAAAATAAAAATTATCCCATGATTTACTCACCCTCAAGCCATCCTAGGTGTATATGACTTTACACATGATCTTCTTTCAGATGAACAGAGATATATTTAAAAATATCCTTAGTCCTCCAAGGTTTATAATGGTTGTGAATGGGGGGGCCACGTTTTGAAGTAAAAAATAATGCATCCATCCATAAAAAAAAAAAGTAATCCGTACGACTGCAGTGGGTTAATAAAGGCCTTCTGAAGCGAAGCGATATGTTTTTGTAAGAAAAATATCCATATTTAAAACTTTCTAAATTCAAATAACTAGCTTCCCAGCCCTATTTTTTTTTAACCGCGAGGGGTGTCTAAGCTTACAATACTCCTACATCCTACGTCATACATCGCGTCAGAGGATTACTCATTTGGTACAAGTCAACTTGCGCAGTATGTGTACGGTCATCTGCCGGAAGCTAGTTATTTGAATAACTAGCTGCCTCCCCATTCACAACCATTATAAAACTTGGAGGACTAAGGATATTTTTAAATATATCTCTGATTGTGTTCGTCTGAAAGAAGATAGTTACTGTATATACACCTAGGATGGCTTGAGAGTGAGTAAATCATGGAATAATTTAAATTTTTGGGTGAACTATGCCTTTAATATTCATGGGCATAGTCTCAGTGGCATCACAACTTTCCTATCTTTGGCTTCTATAGTCTAAAAGTAATTCTGGTTTAAATTGACATCTACATTCATTCATTTAGCAGGCACTTTTATTTAAAGAAACTTAAAAGAAACTTACAAATGATGATCCAATGATATACTGACCCTCCAGTCTGGCAGTTTAAAAGGTTTGTAAATAGTTTGAATAACATTAACCACATCATTTCTTCTGCACACAGCTTTTCTGAATCAAGCCACCATCTTGAGGCTGAGTTGGGGGTTTTGTGCTGATGCTAGTCTGATTTTAATCTTTTAAAATCCTTTTCTTTTTTGGCCATTGCCCCCTTTGATTCTGTGATTTATATGTTCTAAATGATGAAATGCTTCCCATCAGGCGCTCCCTATATATGGCCATATATTGTATCACACATATATGCATGTTGACAGTTGTGGTGAATCTGATTAGACTCTGTCATGGTGGTCTGGGTAAGATGGTAAAAAGTCACATGTCTACACTTAATTTCAACAAAAAGCAGCACTAAAGGAACCATTCTGTTTTGCTGCTGTGCGTGTTGAGACCACACAGTGACTGAAACAAAACACAATGCACCTTTATCTGTCCGTCACAAGCAGCACGAATCGAGTCTGCACACGCAGTGACCTCAAACTCATATATTGCTCAGTATACGCATTTAGATCTGTAAACCTAAAAATATGTTATTTGTTATTTACTGACTTAAAATATCTCTTGATATATGTGTTTTTGTATTAGTAGTGTTAGTTAAGTGCTATTTTAGTATTATTTATATACCACTATATTATTTATTTATATTTTAAATAGCTTTTATTTTTATATCTTCAATTTTCATTTTAAATTTTAGTAATTGTATGTGCTTTTGTCATTTTTAAAGGTGCGGTAGAATGGAAAATTGAATTTACCTTGGCATAGTTGAATAACAAGCGTTCAGTACATGGAAATGACATACAGTGAGTCTCAAACTCCATTGTTTCCTCCTTCTTTTGTAAATCTCATTTGTTTAAAAGACTTCCGAAGAACAGGCGAATCTCAACATAACACCGACTGTTACGTAACAGTCGGGATCATTAATATGTACGCCCCCAATATTTGCATATGCCAGCCCATGTTCAAGGCATTAGACAAGCCAGTATTAACGTCTGGAGCTGCACAGCTGAATCATCAGACTAGGTATAAGCAAGCAAGGACAATAGTGAAAAATGGCAGATGGAGCGATAATAACTGTCATGATCCATGATTACATGATATTTTTAGTGATATTTGTGAATTGTCTTTCTAAATGTTTCGTTAGCAACATTTCGGGGAGGGGAGCGTGAGGATTTAAAGGGGCCGTAGCCTGAATCGGTGCATAGTTAATGATGCCCCAAAATAGGCAGTTAAAAAAATTAATTTAAAAAAATCTATGGGGTATTTTGAGCTGAAACTTCACAGACACATTCAGGGGACACCTTAGACTTATATTACATCTTGTGAAAGAACGTTCTAGGGCACCTTTAAAAATACTCCTATTTAGCTTTAATTTATTTTATTTTTTATTTCAGTTTAAGTTTTAGTAATTTCGTGCTTTTGTCATTTTATAAGTTTTTATATTTCTATTTATCTGTAATATATTTTTATTTCAGTTTTTGTTTTAGTCATATTAATTCTTCAACTTTTATTATTTGAGTTAGTTGCCAGGGCAACATTTTTTTTTTTTAAGTTTAAGTTATTCATCTAATATTTATATTTTATTTCAGCTTTATTTCAATTAACATTTTTTTTTTAATAGTTTTAGTTTTATAGCAATAACAACACTGCTAGTTAGAGCAAGCATTAGGCCTACTACTATTGTTCATACTTGGTGTTGTAGGTTGTTCAGAAATTTTAGATCTTTCTTACAAAAAAACACATAAAAACTGATATTTTGTCAATTATGAATAGTAATTGTCTATTTTATCCAATATTTGTTTGTGCTATGTGCTATTTTATGCTCATTAGAGTATTGTGTTGTTAGCTTAGCAACATGCTAACATCAAACTCTATTGGATTTAATTGAAATCAAGTTATAGCCACATCTACTTTCTTAAAAAGTACAAAAAACAGCACTTTTACTACCATACAACTTCTTTTAGACTTTATGTAGTTTGAACTTTGTCTCTTATCAAGTCTTTTAACTAGTGTCAATTTCTTGAACACATTCCAGATTTATCCCAGAGTCCAATCTGGAATTGGTAAAGTAAAGTGGAGTTGTGTCCCGTGGAGCGCAGACTGAGGGTGTCACATTTCACAACAGAGGATCCAGAGCTCTGTGTTTGGGAATGGAGTGCTGCTTCCTTTTAAGGACGATGGAGCAACAGCAGGCCCTCCTCCTCCTCGCAGATGCCATTTCCTGAGTGTTCGCATTCTTCTGGCTCTCTGCGTCTGTGATTTCAGGAGAAGAGTGGGATAAATATTACGCTGGTGATGTAAGAGCCCGCGGCCCACGCATCCTAACAACGTCATTGCCACTTCCTGTCATGGTCAAAGGCTCAGCTTGGAAATCTCAGGAGAAAAATATCTGGAGGTCAGATTGCAGAGAAGAAGTTTTGGTTAGTGTGTCACCATGTCTGATAACGTCATTTTTAGAAAAATCAAGATTTTACAGTCTAAAGCCATAGGAGAACATTTAAAGGTGATTTTGAAATTAAATTCCAAAAAAATAATGATTGTTTTTAGCCCCATACCAGACTCATTCATTTATACTGTACATTGGGTCATTCAAACAATGTTTACACTTAAATTAGTATTTTAAAATTGGAAAAAGTGTTATAAATATCTTCTTTTATGGTCATTTGTTTGCTTTATGGTCAACTACTGTCATGGCCCCTCCAGTAGGCGAAAAACAGCATGAAAATAGCATGTCCGAAATCAAACTATTCATAAAGCAGTAGGCGAAATGCGCACTCAATGGACACTTTAAGGAGTTCAACTTAGGCGCTGCACAGACAGATCGATGTATGACATCAAAGTACCGCGAGAGCGATTAGTGAGCAGACGGCTCTGATCATTTGATGTCATACAGTGGCATGAAAAAGTATGTGAACCCCTTGCAGAATCTGGTAACCACACACAGTATTGAGAATTAATGGTTCCCAAACTTATGAATGGGGTTATTTTAATAAATTCAGCTATTGTTTTGTCTTGTGAACTAAATGCAAACATCTTTTATGTAAAATATCTTACTCAGGACAGTACTAAACAAAAAATGACATGCATTTTTTATTATCCCTCTTATTTTATTAAAATAATTCTCATTTTCACAGATTCTGCAAGTGGTTCACATACTTTTTCATGCCACTGTACATCGATCGGTCTGTGCAGCGCCGCTTCAAGCCGAACACACCTAATGGCAGTGAATGCAAATTTGGATGCACCTAATATTTTTATAGCAACTTATCTGAAAAATAACAGAGATTTTGAATGTAATTCTATCACCCCCTTGATGTCACGCCAGAATGTCTGTGAAGTTTCAGCTCAAAATAACCCACAGATCATTTATTATAGCTTGTCAAATTTGCCCCTATTTGTGTGTGAGCAAAAACACACTGTTTTAGTGTGTGTCCCTTTAAATGCAAATGAGCTGCTGTTCCCGGCTGCTTTCCAGAAGAGGGCGGAGCTTTAACAGCTCGCGCTTTGGTTACTCAACAACAACAAAGCTGGAGAATCTCACGCAGCCAAAATGACGATTGTCAGTAACGTGTTCAGCCTTTTATTGTTCAAACTGGAGTTGGACACTGATGGAGAGACTCAGGAAGAAGTTACAACTTATAGAATGTGCCGCCATGTTAATCTTTTGTGCAAATCCAGCATTGAATTGACCCTCGTTTGTGAAGCGGTCCGGCGTAAAATGACGGCATGGCAACAACACTCTACAACAACAACTCTTCCTCTTCTCTAGAGCAGCCCAACAGGGCCTCACCCCCTTTGTTGCATGTTCTGGGGGGCAGGGTTTATGTAAATTTTAGGGTCAGTGATGCCACTAACCTGGGAAGAAGCTTGTTGTAGTCCCTATCAGCCGTTTGTTGTAGTCCTTAAACAGAGAATTCTTTAAAAGAAAATATATCCCTTTGCATTGAACTTGAGTGTTGTAACTTTGCAGATGTTGTTTATGCTCTAACAGCAACATTACACCCTAACTAAAGTTAAAAAAGTGAAATCATAATCAACCACCCCTTTAAATCTGACTGTTTTTGGTTCTGAGTTTCAGTGTGGTCCTCACACAAAGTTTTCACTTGGATTTAGAAGGCACATAAGACGTATGGACCATTTCAATTATATTTTTACGGAGCTTTTGTGTCCTTTTTGAAAATTAAAAGCCTCAGTCATCCCTTATTTATAATAATTGGATTGACACAAGTGACCAGGCCAATTCTGTCACGGGTGCACAAGAACAAGATGTAACAGATCCAAGTGCAGCATAAGTATTTATTGGGGAGTCCAGAAACGTAATCCAAGGCAGGCAAGAGGTCAAAATCCAGGTAATCAGTCCACAAAACAACAAGCCAGAGATATAAACAGTGCACGTAACAAATACAACGAACCACAACCAGGGACAGACACAACTGAGATTAAATAGACAAACACTAATTAACAAACACAAAACAGCTGGGTGCAATGATGAATGGTAATTAGTCCAGGGAGTGTATATGGGAAATGTAGTTCATGAAATGAGTGAAACAATGAGTCCGGGAAGGAGTGCCCTCTAGAGGCTGAAGGCACTCTCACAGGTGATCGTGACATTACCCCCCCTCAAAGGAGCGGCTACCAGACGCTCCACCAGACAAAAAACAAAAACACAAAAAAAAAAAAACTCAGGAGGGAGGTGGACAGGAGGAGGATCAGGGGAGGATGGTGGGCCAGATCCAGGGTCCCCAACTGATAGCCAGGGTGGTGCTGGAGGAACTGACCAGGCTGGTTCCAGCGGTTCTAGAGTCCTGGCTGGGTGCCAGGGTGGTGCTGGAGGAACTGACCAGGCTGGTGCCAGCGCCTCTGGAATCCTGGCTGAGTGCCAGGGCGGTGCTGGCGGAACTGACCAGGCGGGTTCCAACGGTTCCAACGGCCGGGGCAGTGGCAGCAGGGCAGGAAGCCTGGACGACGGTGGCAGGACAGACGGCTTGGTTGACGGCGGCAGGACAGAAGATCTGGGCGGTGGCGGCAGAGCAGAAGGCTTGGACGGCGGCAGGGCAGTAGGCCAAGGGTGCTTCATGGCCATATCAGAGAGAGCGGACAGCTCGGTGACGGCCTCCGTGGCCGTATCAGAGAGAGCGGACAGCTCGGTGACGGCCTCCGTGGCCGTATCAAGGGGAGCGGACAGCTCGGTAACGGTCTCCGTGGCCGTATCAGGGAGAGCGGAGGACTCAGGGACGGCAGCGGGCTCAGACTGGGGCTGCTCTGGGACGGCAGCGTGCCCAGGCTGGGGCTGCTCTGGGACGGCAGCGTGCTCTGTAGTAGACTCACTGGCTGGAGCGGGCTCTGTAGTAGACTCACTGGCTGGAGCGGGCTCTGTAGTAGACTCACTGGCTGGAGCGGGCTCTGTAGTAGACTCACTGGCTGGAGCGGGCTCTGGAGTGGACTCACTGGCTGGAGCGGGCTCTGTAGTGGACTCACTGGCTGGAGCGGGCTCAGTAGTAGAGCCACTGGCTGGAGCGGGCTCAGTAGTAGAGCCACTGGCTGGAGCGGACTCACTGGCTGGAGCGGACTCACTGGCTGGAGCGGACTCACTGGCTGGAGCGGACTCACTGGCTGGAGCGGGCTCTGGAGTGGACTCACTGACTGGAGCGGGCTCTGGAGTGGACTCACTGACTGGAGCGGGCTCTGGAGTGGACTCACTGACTGGAGCGGGCTCACTGGCTGGAGCGGGTTCTGGAGTGGACTCACTGGCTGGAGCGGACTCACTGACTGAAGCGGGCTCTGGAATGGACTCACTGACTGAAGCGGGCTCTGGAATGGACTCACTGGCTGGAGTGGACTCACTGGCTGGAGTGGACTCACTGGCTGGAGTGGACTCACTGGCTGGAGCGGACTCACTGGCTGGAGCGGGCTCTGGAGTGGACTCACTGACTGGAGCGGGCTCTGGAATGGACTCACTGACTGAAGCGGGCTCTGGAATGGACTCACTGGCTGGAGTGGACTCACTGGCTGGAGTGGACTCACTGGCTGGAGTGGACTCACTGGCTGGAGTGGACTCACTGGCTGGAGTGGACTCACTGGCTGGAGTGGACTCACTGGCTGGAGTGGACTCACTGGCTGGAGTGGACTCACTGGCTGGAGTGGACTCACTGGCTGAAGCGGGCTCGGGCTGTTCTGAGTGCATCCTCCAGGCACGCAAGACAGCCAAAATATAAAAAGTGAAGACAGCCCTCCTGGCCATCACGGGACTGACAGGGAGAGCATGCGAGACTGGAGTGGACTCACTGGCTGGAGCGGGCTCTGGAGTGGACTCACTGGCTGGAGCGGGCTCTGGAGTGGACTCACTGGCTGGAGCGGGCTCTGGAGTGGACTCACTGGCTGGAGCGGGCTCTGGAGTGGACTCACTGGCTGGAGCGGGCTCTGGAGTGGACTCACTGGCTGGAGCGGGCTCTGGAGTGGACTCACTGGCTGGAGCGGGCTCTGGAGTGGACTCACTGGCTGGAGCGGGCTCTGGAGTGGACTCACTGGCTGGAGCGGCTCTGGAGTGGACTCACTGGCTGGAGCGGGCTCTGGAGTGGACTCACTGGCTGGAGCGGGCTCACTGGCTGGAGTGGACTCACTGGCTGGAGTGGACTCACTGGCTGGAGTGGACTCACTGGCTGGAGTGGACTCACTGGCTGGAGTGGACTCACTGGCTGGAGTGGACTCACTGGCTGGAGTGGACTCACTGGCTGAAGCGGGCTCGGGCTGTTCTGAGTGCATCCTCCAGGCACGCAAGACAGCCAAAATATAAAAAGTGAAGACAGCCCTCCTGGCCATCACGGGACTGACAGGGAGAGCATGCGAGACTGGAGTGGACTCACTGGCTGGAGCGGGCTCTGGAGTGGACTCACTGGCTGGAGCGGGCTCTGGAGTGGACTCACTGGCTGGAGCGGGCTCTGGAGTGGACTCACTGGCTGGAGCGGGCTCTGGAGTGGACTCACTGGCTGGAGCGGGCTCTGGAGTGGACTCACTGGCTGGAGCGGGCTCTGGAGTGGACTCACTGGCTGGAGCGGGCTCTGGAGTGGACTCACTGGCTGGAGCGGGCTCTGGAGTGGACTCACTGGCTGGAGTGGACTCACTGGCTGGAGCGGGCTCTGGAAAGGCCTCCGGGTTTTGGGGAATGGAAGCCTTCCTCCTCCTCTTCCTCCTTTTAGATGTGGGAAGCGGAGACTCAGTGCCAACCTCCTCTGAGGCCTCTGAAGCGGATTCACGGGCTGGGACGCACTCATGGACTGGAGCAGGCCTTGGAAAGGACACACGGGCTGGAGCGGGCACACGGGCTGGAGCGGGTGCTGGAGGTAGTCGAAGCGGCCCATTCCCACGCAGATGCAGGTAATTGGAGAAATTCCAAAAGTTTAACCCCCTTACCAGCTCCATCTCCCACTGCGGCAGAGGTCTATCCAGACAGTTATTAATAGTGTCTTTGAGGACCGTATCAGAGAGACCATACCCCTCCGCCCGTGACCAGAACTTCTGGACGAATGCCCGCACTCCCATTCTCCTCTGGCGGAGAGTCGCCAAAAGGGCCTGAGCCTCCTCAGCCCCACTGATGACCGGAGTCTCCTGCTGCTGGATCCTTGCATAGTGGTGGTTCGTTCTGTCACGGGTGCACAAGAACAAGATGTAACAGATCCAAGTGCAGCATAAGTATTTATTGGGGAGTCCAGAAACGTAATCCAAGGCAGGCAAGAGGTCAAAATCCAGGTAATCAGTCCACAAAACAACAAGCCAGAGATATAAACAGTGCACGTAACAAATACAACGAACCACAACCAGGGACAGACACAACTGAGATTAAATAGACAAACACTAATTAACAAACACAAAACAGCTGGGTGCAATGATGAATGGTAATTAGTCCAGGGAGTGTATATGGGAAATGTAGTTCATGAAATGAGTGAAACAATGAGTCCGGGAAGGAGTGCCCTCTAGAGGCTGAAGGCACTCTCACAGGTGATCGTGACAAATTCTTGAAAATTCTCCTTTTATGTTTCACAGATGAAAGAAAGTCATATGGGTTTTGAATTACATGAAAGTGGGTAAACTGTTTCTTTAAGAATAAATGAATCAGGGCTTGAAAATGTAGACAGGACATGATGATGAAGATGACTATATGACGATGGCGATGATGGTGCAATTATGTGACCTCATTGCAAGGCCACAGAGCAAGTCCTGTGTGTACATGTGCATATCTGTTAATGTGTGTGTGTGAGTGAATAAGTTTGGTACAAAGTAGCCCAAAGACCAGCTGCAGCACAGATTAGAGGTTGTGTGGTTTTCTGGTTGACTGGATTGTTTCTCATCTTTAGCTGTTTCCTCTCTGACAGAACTCCTATGTCTTATCTGAGCGCCACAGCCTTTCATGAATCTTTATATAGCTCCGTTGCCATGGGCATCGCTGTGGATACACAGCCTGACACCAACCAAGAGGAACGATAGAAAGATATTTCAGAGAAATGACACAGTTCAGACCAAATTACTGAAAGGTTAGATGAATATTGATGCTTATTTTATGTTTTAAATATTAAATCTGTGTGTCTAACTTTGATAGAAAAAAGTTAATTTCAGCAAAGCTATTGGTTGCGGCCTCAGGAAACTCTATTGTCAGAGAAAAATAGTGGGTAACAATCTCCTGTCCTGGCAGGGCTTGGACTGTCTGGGCCGGATATTTGTGTTTGTGTGCCGAAGTCTTTGTTTACTATGCCATTACCAGAACAAATTGCTAAACTTTATGTCCAAATAATCAGAAGGGAGCTTTTTGAAGAGAATATCCAGACTGTTCAAATCAAGACACGACTGCCCTGCTGGAAAAATCAAGATTTAGTGTTTTAGAACATGGTAGCTGTCCCAAGCTGGTCTGACATAGTTTTGATTTCAAATACCAGCTGGTAGGGACCTGGCTGGGCTGGTAGACCAGAAAGAAGCTAACAAGTTCCAAAAACCAGCTGGACCTTAATCTGGTATGTTTTTGCAGCAGAAGCCTTGAACAAATGGCCAGGGCCAGCTGATAGTTACTCTAGTCAATCATCAAAACCAGTCTGAATTGGCTTGAGCCCGCTAGAAATGAGCTACAGTGGAAGTTAAAGGTATAGTTCACACAAAAATTAAAATTCTGCCATTAATTACTCATGTCGTTCCAAACTTTCATTTATCTTCAGAACACAAATGAAGATCTTTTTGATGAAATCTGAGAGCTTTCTGTCCCTCCATAGACAGCTATGCGACTACCACTTTGATGCTTTAAAAAGTTCATAAAAAGATCATAAAACAAATCCATATGAATTGAGCGGTTTAGTCCAAGTTTTCTGAAGAGACTCAATCACTTTATATGATAAACAAATTGAATTTAGGCTTTTATTCACATATAAACATTGATCATCAAACACAAGCAGAAGCTCAACCGAACCTGCTTGACATGTGAGAACAAACCTCTTCCTGAAGATCAAACGCTCTGCGTAACACTTGAGAATGAACCTCATTGGTTCTTGCACATGTCAAGCAAACATGCTTGAGCTTCTGTTTACCACAACTGTAAGTTGTGGTAAACAACTGTGGTAAACAGCATGTGTGAGTTGAAGAATGTTTATATGTGAATAAAAGCCTAAATTCAGTTTGTTCATCATATAAAGCAATCAAGTCTCTTCAGAAAATTTGGACTTTAACCGCCCGATTCATTTGGATTAGCTTTACGATCTCTTTATGAACTTATTGAAGTGTCAAAGTGTCAGTTGTGTAGCTGTCTATGGAGGGACAGAAAGCTCTCAGATTTCATCTGAAAGATCTTCATTTGTGTTCTGAAGATGAAAGAAAGTCAGTAACGACATGAGGGTGAGTTGGTGACAGAATTTTCATTTTTGGGTGAAGTATCCCTTTAAGTAGGCACAGATAAGTCAAGCACAGGCATAATAATCTCTTTACTATCAGGCTGCTCTGAAGCGAATTGCCATTCGGTCAATCCTGTGGGCACAATAAGGCCTTTTACATTTCCTGAACTGAACACACACTGGCACGCATGATAACCCCCTAATTGAATTAACTCCATGCTATACAACTTCCTGTATGGAAAGCTGCTGAATGCGAACTTCAGAAGTCTTATGGCAACAGAGTTTCATAATTTTTCATCTCAGCAAATATCCAGGGAATTCTTTTGCAACGCTCAATGACATCACTGCCCCCTGTTGCCAAAAACAATATTGTTATCGAAACAATGAGACATACCAATCCTGATAATCTTGACATTTCACTGTGAACCTCCGCACCTCTGTTGTGAAGCCTGTTGTACAATACAGTCTGTCACTGTCACGTTTCACACAATTAACAGGCCACAGACATCCTGAAAGACAACTAGCTCTGAAATACAGAAGTGTGCTTACTCATAACAGAGAAATAATGACTCATTAAAAACAACTCGGAAACATGCCGATGATATTTTTCATCACTTCATTCAGCGTATTGTGCCAAAGCCATGCCTCCATATGTTGCAATGTATGTTATTCTTTTGGTTGAGATAGATACAATTTGCGAAGTGATTGTTTCTTTTTGTTTGCATGTTTTTATGAATGGTTTAACTTACTTTTGGGGGTTATTGGCTGACCAGAAACACTCACTCTGGGCTCTTTTGCCTCCTTCCTCTAAACTATTATCACATACTTGACCTCCACAGGTCAGGAAAAGGGAAATCGAAAGCAGGGTCACATTCTAACAGAGAAGCAAGATATTATGCTGACCGTCTGATACTTTTGAGAGGAAATCAGTTGTGCTGACCTTTCAAGCATAACTTTACAATCGTTTTACATCCTGTAATGTCATACTGAGAAGATGGTGAGATTTTAATATTTATTGAATATATATGACTTCATTGTCTCACACACACACACACACACTTACTGACTTGCATACACATATATTCACGCCATATATGTATTTCCATATATAATTTGTTTATTAAACATCTAAAACATGTTTAGATTCATTCTGAAATATTTGAGGCATAAAGAATGAGTCATAATGTGCATTAGGTAGTAAAAAGAACCATCATCAGCCCCTGTAATGATATGATTGTTCATCTTGTGCAACTCCATTGCTCCTTTTTCTCTATCTGCCTTACTTTCTTTGCTGAAAGATATGCCTGGGAGACATTGGATCACATTTCCTGTGTGTGTGGTGTGTGTGTGTGTAGTGTCATGGAAGTGGAACTGAGAGCGTTGTGCTTTAATAAGCACTGCGCTGTATCGTGTGACCTCCTGGTCATGGCCCCAGGGACCCCATTCTCATTACAAACATCATCCATGGTGCTTCGCTGCAGATGGGGGCAAGTTTAAAATTTCAAATTTGTCATCATACGGTACATACAATCCAGGATGATATGACATTTTCTTTCATTCATTGAAATGGTTTTGTTTTTTGTGTGTGTGATTCTCTGAAGAAAAAAAGCAGAAGGGATATATATATACTAACCACATAAATAGCTTCATTTAATCCAAACATGTCTGAGCATTTTCTGGATACATCAAGACCCACACCTTGGTTCTCAGTTAAATGAGTCATGTCTTAAATTTCTGATTTCCGCTACTGATTGACAGGTTGCACCATTAACAGATTGTGTTAAATCACCTCAATTTAAACCATTCTATTCTGTTGTGTGTGCATATTCTGTAGTGTCTTCAGGTGCAAAGTTGTTTCATTGTTTTTGCTACTTCCTGTTTCCTTGTTGAGTGCTTATACCATGTTTTTGTAGTGGTTTGACCTCACAGTTTCACATTTTGACACATGTTCTGTAGACAATCACTCATTCTTGTAACTGTATTAGGTTTCACAGTGAGTTTTCTGTATATCCAGTTAAAGGTTAGAATAGGAAATCCGTAGCTAGTCTCAAAGGATGAGTGGAATGCTAATCTAAAAGATTGCTGTCTTTGCTGGAAAGTTCTTACATTGTTTGTTTACAAAACTGAATATGATACAACTGTAAATATGATTAAAAATCGAAAGCCAGACTGTTACATTGTGATTCAATGCTATTATGAGACTTTCTGTCAAAGAATCCTTTCAAAAATATGCACTGTCTTCAAATACAAAACTCTGGTTAAATTGAATTTTCCAGGCCTAGAAATCGAAATGATGAAATCCCTGATATTTCCTGGCTTTCTATGACTGAATTTCATGCTAGGAATACAAGCATGAATAAGATGGAATAAAGCTGAATGAGAGGAAAACGATATGTAGAAGAGGAAGATCAAGACATTTCTTATTAAAGGAGCAAAACAAAATGTTCCGCCAATGGCCCACGTGGTTTTAGGGCACCTAAACAACGGGACTTGTGTGGAAAGCCATTTTAACATTTATTCTTTTAAACTAACTTGTATGTTTACATTTGTAGTAACTTGCTTATTTTTATTCTTTTATTCATTATATGCTAGTACACTGTAAAAATGATTTTTCAAAGTTGTAAATGAAAGTTTATATGCTATTTTTTTCTACTTCAAAATTCCATATTTAATTCAACGTTACTTGCTATTTGTAATTGTTTGTTAAAGGGTTAGTTCACCCAAAAGTGAAAATTCTGTCATTTATTACTCACCCTCATGCCGTTCCACACCCGTCAGCGTGTCGAATCAGCGGTTCAGAGCACCAAAGTCACGTAATTTCAGCAGTTTGGCAGATTCAATACGCTGATTCAATACGCTGATTCATAATGCTCCGAAGCTTCCTGAAGCAGTGTTTTGAAATCGGCCATCACTATATAAGTTTTTATTTTGTTTTTTTGGCACACCAAAAATATTCTCGTCACTTTATAATATTAATATTGAACCACTGTACTCACATTAACTGATTTAAATACGTTTTTAGTACATTAATGGATCTTGAGAGAGGAAATGTCATTGCTGGCTATGTTGGCCTCACTGAATCATCGGATTTCAACAAAAATATCTTAATTTGTGTTCCGAAGATTAACGAAGGTTTTACGGGTGTAAAACAGCACGAGGTTGAGTAATAAATGACATTATTTTCATTTTTGGGTGAACTAACCCTTTAAATTTACTAGCAACTTCTGAGTGAAAGTTGTTTCTACACAAAATTATTTTTGTGTAGGCTACTACTTACATCACCAATACAACAATTCTGTTACTAACACATTTTTGCAATTGAATTTAATAAGGATTTGAGGATCAATTATCAACTATTCACTACTGACTAGTATTCCAGTTATTGCTGGTACATATTCTAGTTTAACTGTCATACTAGTGTCTATTTCAGCTTTAGTAGTAGTATGTATTTAGGCTATTAGATACTACCAATATGAGTAACTACTAGACTTTCTATTCCAATTGTTATTAGTTTCATTACGAGTAACAAAGGAGTAGTTAAAATTAAAAGATACTAGTCATTATTGGATTAGGTAGGCTACTAGTAATTAAAAAAAACAACAACTAAGATTTAAGTTACCTATTCTAGGCGTTATAAATGTTAACACGGCTTGCCATAAGACCTGTTTCCATCGGAGAAAGTGAAGCTGACTGAATATACAATTTGCAAAATAGGAACAACCTACAACACGCTTTGCACGATTTCATTGCCTCTTCATTTACGGAAATATTAAGTATGCACTTAAAGTCTCAACTCCAATTGGCGATTGGAGCACTCCGTCACCTTTGGGAACGTTCGCGCCTTCTGATTGGCCACTTGAGAGCGATTGCTTCATCAGCTCCGCCCATTCAGCTCCTCCCTATTGCTTTCGCTGCTTCTTGTTCCAGTACTGATTTTTAACCGAGCAGTGTCACGACCATATCAGACAGCGAGAAAAGCGGGATTGTACTGCGTTTAAGCGGTTTCTGCTTGAGGATACGGACGAGCCGCTTCTAGATTTTGAACATCTGGGCAGAGATGTAACAGTTTCCTGGGATTGGCGTTGTGTTTTTGTTGCTTTTGTTGTAATTTGTTGTGGGGACCTCCCTAAAGCTTCAACTCAGGAATTCTGACATTCCCTGTATTGGCAGCTACACTGTTTTCCTTTTGCCGCAGTAAGTCTGGAGTTTTTAGATTATACAAAAGAGCAATTTACAGTGAATTTAACATCTCTGCTCTAGCTAATTAGTTGTCATAGTCTTTGGAGATCAAGTTGTGTTTCTTACTACAACGCATTTTGCTACATGCTCTTTAAAAAGTGCAACACAGTAGCTAATCTTGTATTTCAGCAGGGTGGTTTTTAATCTGTTTCATCCCAAATTATTCCCAGCTAAACAGGCACTGCTTAGCCCAACGAAACAAACTGCATGCTTAACTAGTTAACAAGTTAACTTTTATAATGTGATTAAATAATTTACTTATTTCAAATGGAGTTCTGTTTACATGTTCGGTGATTATGATTTGTGTGAGACAGACAAATCTCGTTCATAATTTGCCAACAGTTAATTGTATTTGTAGCTATATGGAACGTTATACAATATACAAAGTAATGTTCACAAATGTATATCAGTGGTATTAAATGGTTACAAAGTCCAAGCGTCTTACTTTCTCTTAGTCTTTTGTACTAATCGCTGGTCTGATAGGCTATAAAAGATCTAAAGTAAAGGTTTTCAGTCCTGGTACTGTTCTTTTATACTGTCACACATCTGCCCACATGTGTTTTGTTGCCTTCAACATTTCTGTATATTACAGTGTGCAGAAAATGGCAACTGCTCTCAGTGGACGCCCACCTAACAATAGGAAAGGCCGTATTTTAGGCATTATTGATGCCATCCAGGACGCTGTCGGACCCCCCAAACAGGCGGCTGCGGACCGCCGGACCGTAGAGAAGACATGGAAACTCATGGACAAAGTAGTAAGTGTCTTGACTGTGTTTACAGTGTTCCTGACGATGACGCAACAGTGCTTCCTCTGCTCTCACGCGCTGAGAGACTTTTCCATGAAGTCGCTTGTTTGGAAGCATTTGTTTGATACGTTGTAGCAAAATGTTTACTGAGTGGCGGCAAGCGCGAGAAGTGTGTTCGTAGCTGAAATACACATCTATCTATCTATCTATCTATCTATCTATGAACATATTTATTAATTTTTTGTATTTATAGCTACTTTATATGCAGTGCTTTGTCATGTTATATCATCTATACAAGTATAACTTTATTTCCCATCCATCTTTCATTACTAATGCAATATTTTATAAAAGATGTGTCAGAAATAGAGTTCTGTATACACTGTGACGATCATGATTTGTGTTACAAAGTGCAAGCATCTTCATTTCTCTTGACTAATCTGATACCTGAAGGTTTTCAGTCTTGGTACCACTTACCTTTTGAAATTTTCTTTATTCAAACTGAATTGTTTAGTAAAAAAAAATGCTGTGTAGTGTGTTCTCGATAAAGAGGAGTCGATTTTTCTAAGCCGACTTTGTTTGTATTTTAGGTGAGGTTATGTCAGAACCCCAGACTACAGCTGAAGAACAGTCCTCCGTACATCCTGGATATTTTACCTGACACTTACCAGCACCTGAGGCTGATTCTGTGCAAATACGAGGAGAACCAGAGACTTACTCAGTTAAGCGAGAATGACTATTTCAAAGTGTACATCGACAGCCTGATGAAGAAGTCCAAAAGAGCAATCCGCCTCTTTAAGGAAGCCAAGGAGAGGATGTATGAAGAACAGTCACAGGACAGGTAGGATGCTTTTTACTTCGCTTGTGGTCTGGTCACACGTAATCTGGTCAGTGTTTTGTATATAAGGATTGTTTTTGTCCATTGTGAAGTGAAATGAAAGGGATGGAGCAGATATTTCACTTTTGTTCTATGTGCATTGTGCATCGAGATGTCTGTTTTTAAGGTCATCTTCAAGCGTTATCACGGTTGTCAGTCTCATAACTCGTACGCTTGACACTGATCTGTTGCCCTTTGAACGTCCTGCTTGATGGACATAGACATAGGAGAGGTCAGGTCACATGACTGGTCTGTTCGTTGAGTTTCCTCTGGTGTTTCATGTCAACTTGAGTCAAGGCTAATTATCATGGAAATCCAACTCTGATCAAGAGCAGCAGCCCGAATGAAAGAGACTGACCCCCTCTGGATCTAAACCCTTGGTGGGCCGAGCAGACTCTGCGCAGGGAGAGAGATTATTAACAGAGCAAGTGTGTCTCGGGCATAAGCTGACACATGCAGAATACTCTCCCCGGGGGCCATTAGAGCTCTGGGTCAGCCTGTGCATTTCAGACATGAAACACGGGCCTTGACTAAAGAGGAAAATCTTAGCATTCTGTTTTACTGACAGCCAAGCGTAACATTCCCAGCATCTGGTTTAGAGTGTAGCCTCACATCAATTAAACTGCATTTAGGCCACTGACTATTTGGGTAAATACTGCAAAGTCTGAAAACGTATCATAAGGCATTTGATAATGCCAGCAAATAATAGTGTTTCAGCTGTTAGTTTATATTCCAGTGCGTTGGATTGGCAACTCTGGCTTGGGTTTTGGCAGAAGAGTTTAATTTTAGTAATGCTTTTGATCCCAGTCTCACCAGATTCTGCAGGGGTGAGATGATTGAAATGAAATTTTTAGGGTTGATGGAGAGGTAAAGCAGCATTTTTTTAGCCTGCGGACTCCAATTGACAGGCTGTCCTAACACGTTGTCGTATCCAGAAGCTGTGACACTCGCTCCGGACAGGAGCAGGGATATCATCTGTCAGACCCTCCACGTCTGCTGTGTCACTCTGTCTTAAATCTCAAGGGAAAGATCCTCTACTCTGCCTTCCAGCGTTTGGCTCCCTGTCCCACACAAAGGGGGGATAGTTATGTGTCCTTTTTGGACATTGCAGAGAGGAAGAAAAAGAAATTGAGATGAGTGCAGGGCTCATCAATGAGAATGGTTTTATGGTGCAATGCTAGTTGATGGATGTGTCAGTAGTCCTATCAGGGCAGTTCTGCGTTGTCACTGTATCTTGTGCTTGATGATCATGTATATGAGTTTTTGTGGCTTGCAAACTGAAACATTTGGTTTTCTGTGAACATGAAAAATTCTGCTAATTTAAATATGTCGCCACTGGAACGTTATGTAGCTGACTCGCATACACTCAAAAAAAGATACAAAAACAAAAAAAGATACGTTGGGTTTACTTTATGTCAACAGGTTCCACATAACTGGGCTATGTTGCATTTAATTAACATTATTTATTTCAGTAAACCTAAGTTAATAATAAGGCCATTAATATATAAGGCCAATTCAATGCCATTTAGTTGAATCAGGTTAACATTCTTAATTTATCCAAAACTATTAAGTTCAATTATCCTAAAATTAATATTAAAAAAATTAAAATAAGTAATCCAGTTTAATTGATCAGTTTATTAACTTTTACAAAAGTTAGAATAATACTTTAACAAAATCTTTATTCTGTAAAGACTTTTATTGTTAGGCGTTAGCCAGAAGACGGTTTTGTTACATCCATGGCATGTCCAAAGTAGTTATTTTTTATTATGAAAACAACTTTAATTATTGTCAGCAGGTCCTGAACCCAAGCACAAGCTCAACACTTTACCACAGTGGTAACCACAAAACTATTAACATAACAGGATCTTTTAAATACCAACATAATAGAAAGTAAACATTTAAAAAGTCTCTCCATTTTCTCATCTTGCTAAAAACTGCTTAAAATAACCCTTTATTTCAGCATTTACTCTCCTAGATCAGCCCCTTTGCAAAGCATGATGGGAAGTGAAAGTCCTGTTTGAGTTCTGGTTCAGTTTACTTGATTGAAACGTTATTTTAATATGAAAAAACATCAAGTTAAGTCAAAAAGTAATCAACATGAATCAACAATTTAACATGAAGCAATTAAATTTGAACCAGAAACCTAATACAATGGCGTTGAATCAAAATAAGTTGTTTAAATAAAGTGAACAGCATCAAAAAATCATTTTTATGAGTGTAGATGAGGTTTTGTCACTAGAATCGGTCTTGAAAATATTAGTTATAATGGAACATTTCTTTTTGTATTAATATTGTTTTGCACTAAATATAAATAATATTAATTTGTTTAATTTGTTTTAATTATTTGTTTTTGTTTTAATTAATTTGTTTTAATTATTTGTAATAATTTACTTATGTCAAATCAAAAATTATACATCCATTTTTATTTTTTTAAAATATATTTTTACTAGTGGGTGCAGGACACTATAGTTCATTTATGTAAGTGAGGATAGCAAAATAAAGTAAACTGTGACATATTATACCCAAGAATTCTTCATACAGTGGACTACCAGTAAAATTGATAGAAAATTTGGAACCAAAAATTATTCAGACACTTTGACCTGACCATGACCAAGTGTTATCTGACATAATTAAGATCATTTATTTCTGACACAGTTTAACTCTGAGATCTTGTCATATTTTATTACCATTTTTTAAACTATAATGAATAAACTGTATAAATGAATGAAATGTTCAAGGTGTCTGAATAAATTTTGGTTTGACTAATTACATATATATATATATATATATATATATATATATATATATATATATATATATATACAACGATAAAAAAAAAAAAAAAAAATTGTCCTTGTGTGGACATTTTTTGGTCTGCATGAGGAAAGTGATGTTTTTTAAAAATGAAAAAATGCATAAAGTTTTCTGATGTGTAGGTTTAGGGGTAGGGTTACTGTTAGGGAACAGAATATTTTGTATATATAAAAAAAAAAAAGTTTTTGAAAAGTCCCCATAATCATGAAAACCCAAAATATTGTGTGTGTGTGTGTGTGTGTGTGTTTTATCATGTTAATTAATTTATCTTTGTGGTAGGACCAGTGAAAATGTTGGCAGGGGAAGTGAAAGTCTCACTTAGGCCAGCAGAAACATTCCTTATTATTGAGCCCCCTGAATGAGATGTGCAGAAAGGACATAATAGACAGTAAGAGGGGAGGGAACAGGAGAAAAAGGCATGTGGAAAAGCGAGTTCATACATAGTGCAGTGGGGCTGCGGGGAGACATCAGTACAGAGAGCTGGTCCCCGGCCTGCAGCCAGGCATCTTCGTGGAGGCCCCGCATGTGCTACAGTAATTATATTGCAGCTCCTGAGACCAACAATGGGACTCTCTTTTTCTGTCTTTCTCCCCCAGCACCCTCCTACCATAAATATCATCTCTGCCATGCAATGTTAGACAGTCTGTGGAAGACTAAATGATCCCTAAACAACTTAAAATGCCTGTTTGTGCTTTTTACACCAGTTTCAGAAGTCTACAAAAGCACTTAAAACTTTTTTTAACTTCTTACACACTTTTAAAAACGTTTTTTTAGTTTTAAAGCATTTAATGTATTTTAATCCCTGCCAAAATAATGTCTGTTTTATTTATATGCCTTGCTTTTTTTTTTTAAAACTACCTTTAAAAAGAAATCTCATTGTTGACCACGTCTGTGTTACTATTTTTTTATGTTTACATTGTTGCGACAGCTGTGGGCAAGCAACAACAGCAACAAAAAAAGAAAAAATAACCATAAAGCCACCGATGGAACAATGGGGAAAAAGGAACCAGGTCTTTCTTTGTTTTATTAACTGCACAATTTTCTAGCTATTAAAAAATCTAGGCAGGGCGACGATACAGACACCCTTCTTCAAATTGTGTGCTGTACTGTAGCAATGTCAACCCTGCTTGATAATTATCAGAAGATTGCTGAGGTTCTGAGTTTCTCCTCTTACTGGAAAGATCTAAATGCATTACTATCTATTAGTATTGACATTAAGAGGGCGGACAAAACGGTGGTCTGGAACAGAGATGAATGGGCCGGATGTATTGAATCTAGAGGACGTTGGCAAGCTCTGCTGTATGTGGGGCTGAGGTGGCAGTCTTAAACCTTGCAGTGTTGGATCTCTTGTGCTTTAATCTCCTCAGTGTCTTTTTCGGTGACAGAGATGGATGGCATTGTGGAGAGAAGCATGTAGCCATGCAGTAGACGTGGAACTTCACTGAAGCCTCAGACTTGGCCTCATTGACATGCTTGCTTTTGAGCCATTGTGCATCATGAGAAGATCGGCAGATGTTTTAATGTTCCTGTGGCTTTGAGGTGTGAGAGACTGCTGT
Organism: Megalobrama amblycephala; assembly: GCF_018812025.1. Classification (NCBI taxonomy): domain Eukaryota; kingdom Metazoa; phylum Chordata; class Actinopteri; order Cypriniformes; family Xenocyprididae; genus Megalobrama; species Megalobrama amblycephala. The sequence continues at coordinate 49,746,850 of NC_063045.1, forward strand.
CAACAGAGATAGAGACTTCAGATGTAATGTTCTCAAACTCGCAGAAGAAAATATCTGAGGTTTGGCCTTTAAGCAGGCCACAGACAGTGGGGACCGTCCAAGGAGCTGTTTTGCATTCACACTGACTGTGAAATCACATAGTGTATTTTAGGGCTTGGTTTAAAAAGTATAGATTTCTCGATTTTAATCGATTTTCATTTTGATGAACCGATATCGATTCTTAAATCCCAAGAATCGATCTTTTAGTCTATGAAACATTCTCAGCTTTAAAATTCTATAAACTTTATTATGAAGTTCAAACAGTAAATACTATTTTGAACACTCTGACGCATTTATATGTGAGCTCTCAACCATTGATTCACTGGAGCTACGCAAGGACCGCCTCCCTCATTTCCATGTTGCAAAAAGAATGTATAAATAAATAAATGTATAAATAAATATGTAAAATAGATGCAGTGCTTAAATTTCTTAGACCACCACCCAGGTTTGTGCCACAGCTGCCCTAAACTATTTTTTACCAAAGTCATTTTTTATGTTTCTGAAATGGATAATCCACACAAGTATGTGTAAGCTCTTTAGTCACAGTGGTGTTTCTAATGCTGAAATATAATTATTGTTGGGATTTAATGGATTCAAAGATAGATTGCACAAAAGTTTCAATCTAGAAACTATTTGGAAGTCAATAACATCAGAGACTGTGGAAAAGTACATAAAAACAATGCCAGCCAGCTGTTATCAATGCCAAAGGAGGCCATACAAAATAAAAATAAAATATAATTTTTTTTTTTTTTGGTTATTATGTGTGAATAAAGACTATTTAGTTGTTTCAGTTTGTTGTTTGCCTAATAAATGTCAATAAAACAAAAGTTTTTGACGGATTCCTAAAATATTTGTATTTATAAAACTAACCCTCAACTTTAGACAAAAGGTGGCGCTATAGAGATCCTCCTCCACACTCATTTTTAAGGTTTTGCCCATGTCTTCTGCCTTGCAACTCTGATGTGTGTCAAGTTTCATGCAATTTGAAGCATGCAAAGTGCCTCAAAATCTCCCATAAACAATATTAAAGTTTAATGCGTTGCCATGACAACGGAGTTCAAGATATCAAGAATCCTTTCACAGGTCTGCATCTGCGGTGTCTTGACATTATTCTGATGAAGACTGATTATGATCTCTTTATTATGACAGGTGGTCTAATAAATTAGTTAAGCACTGAACATGTCTGAATAAATCTAAAAATAAATGAATGCATAAATAAATCTAAAAATAAATGAATGCATAAAAAGAATAAAAAATACATTTAATAAATAATAAATGAAGAAAAAAGTCATAGAAAAATGAATTCAGCATTAAATTTAATAAAACATGAGTTAGGTTATTTATTATTTGATTTATTTTCATATTACATTTAATTATTTATCTATATATTTTATTTATTTATTTAGTTATAATTTCTGCAGGTTTAGGCCTCGATAGTACTGTGCCTGATACAAATCAGTCAATATCGAATCTAAATGTAATCGAATTGTGAAATTTGTGTCGGTAGTGCCCAACCCTAGTGTATTTACCCTTATCCTTAATTGTGTGCTACTCTTCCTCTTTCAGTGCCATCATGTCAAAAAACGAAACGGTACAGAGTTTTTTTAAGCTCTGAGAGCCCTTCGGGAGAGCTAATTCCCTTCTGAGAAAGGTAATATACTGCACTAGCTCATGAGTGGCAGTCATCTGTTTAAATCTCCTTGCTCAACTCATTCGGTTTAAAACCGCTTAACAGCTATGGAACATTCGATGAGGTTTTTTGTTTTCCGCAAATGTGCAAAAAGTGATCTTTCTTCCCAGCTTACACCTCTCTCACACCTGTAAACTTGTGTAGGCGTTAGCACCATGATGTGCTGTTTGGAATGTTTTTATTTCCTTAAAGCACAGGATGTATACCGCCCAACCATCCTTAATTCGTGTCTGACCACAAGGACTCTAGCTACTATGTTCCCCATGCAAACACAATGATCTGGTTGTTGAAGCTGCCTTCTTTTGGAGCCCATTACCATCTGCTGTGAGTAAACAGAAATGGATCAACGTTTCAGTACAGGAGGCAGCAGGAACGTCACAGGATGATACTTGGACTGAACGCTGTGCTGAAATAGACTGAACGTTATTGCTAATGCGGCAGCAGATTTGACAGAAAAGGTCGCCGATGTAGCTTTATTTCAAGACGTCGTCTGATGGAAAGCTGAAGTGAAAGTGCAGACCTTGATGGAAACGGAGCTGTGGATTTGAAACTGCTAGTTAGGGGAACTTAGAGACGGCCTGCCTTGCTTCCTTTGACCTTGAGTAAGCACACTGCAAAGAGCATCTCTTAAAATGTTGACTCGGTTATTTTTACTGCTCAAGCTGGAGTTAATGTTCGGTGTTTTCTTTCAGAGGAGGAACTAATTATAGATTTGCTTGATTGGTAGATAAGGACAATTGCCCATTCTCCAATAGATTCTGCTCCAAAAGACATTTCAGCATGCAGCAGATTATTTCTTTCATTCAAAGTAATAATTGCATTATGTTTCAGTTTCTATGTCTTGGATGCTGATTGGACAATACCATTTTGTTATTTACCAATTTAAATGAATTTGATTAACGAAGAAACATTTTATTATGTATGCACAATATTTTGGCACTATATTGGTCTATTTTTTTTTTCATTTACACTAACATTGAAATGTTTGGGCTCAGTTTTTTTTTTTTTTTTTTTTTATGTTTTTGAAAGAAGTCTTTTATGCTCACTAGTGCTGCATTTAACTGATTGCAGTAAAAACAAGGTAAAAATGCAGTAATATTAAGAAAATATTATAACAATTTAAAATGAAATTTATTGCCTGTAATGGCAAAGCTGATCTTTCAGCAGTCTTTACTCTAGTCTTCAGTGTCACATGATCCTTCAGAAAACAGATTTGGTACTCAAGAAACATTTCTCATTATTTTCAGTGCTGAAAACGGTTGTGCTGCTTAATATTTTGTGAAATACATAATACTTAAATCTTTGATAAACAGAAAGTTCGAAAGAACAGCATTCGAATTTGAAATGGAAATATTTTGTATATTTCGTAATACCTTTTTATGTTCAGTTTTGATTATTTTAATGTGTTCTTGCTAAACAAAAAAAAGTATTTCTTTAAAAACGATTCTTACTGACCCAAACTTTAGAATATTAGTTTTTCATGTTCATTTTATTGTCACATTTCATTTTAGTTTTTATATGTAGATTACCTTCACTTGTTGCATTTTAAATTATTGATTTTTATTTTTTAAAATGTTTTATTTTTAATATATTTAGACAAAAAAGTATATAATTTTTTATCGGCCATAACATGAAAAAATAATTAATGTCTATAATTCCCAGAAAAATGTCTTGTAATTCCCAGAATTTTAATATCTGTGCTTCCCTAGTTTTAACAGCACAGCTTCATACCTTACTGCTTAAATAAACAAGTAATCACTGACTGCAGTGATGTCCAATACCTGCCAGACCTGGGCACATGGTACATGATGGACTGCAGCAGGGCATGTCACCCCTTGACTGGAGTTAATTGGAGTTATTTACAGAGTAAGTTAATGCCCTCCCACAGAGAATGAAAGGAAAATATATCCTCCCCTCATGTCAGAGTCTGCAGACCAAATGGGCCCCTCGCCCCTCTACATCCCCCAATCTCAGTCTTCTCCAGCTGCATCCATCACACACAGGCACAATGAAGTTCAAACAGCCAAATAACAGTGGAACAGAGCCAGATGTTCTACTCAATTAGGGGTCTCCCCGCTCTCCGGTCACTCTTTCATGTTTTCCCGCTCTTTTTCCTTCATCATCCCATTGTTTAACATGTTTGTCCTGCATCGGAGGGTCAATTAAGTGCTCCTGTGGTGTTATTGTGATCATGTTTGTGTTTATTTCTCTTAAATTGTCTTGTCAGATGTAGGCCTGGTGCTTTGATTAATGAGCGGAGGTCTGCATTTGGGTAAAAGCGCAATTAGCAGCCCTCAGTTTACCACCAATCAGATGGCAAGCCACATATCTGAACTCCCCCACCCCAACACGCCTCGGTTACTGCGCCGTCTGCTCTGCAGTGTGATGATGAGGTTCATCTGGTGCCCGGCTAATGATGGAAAAAGCTTCATTAATGAGGAAGTCACGGACCGATTCCGAGCCTCAGATCTAGGAGATACCACTGTATGCTGCTTTGAATTGGCCTTAATTGGCAAAGTCCTCACTTCCGAGAAGTTCTGAATAAATTCTGTCTCTGTTCTCCACATTTTAACTGGATGGGAATTCTCAAGATCCCAAGACTTATCCAGACCTTAAAGGATTTATGCTGCAAATCAGCAGCATTGAGAGCAGATATCTGTTATGATTTTTGCTCGCTCGGATTCTGATGTGCTGCACAATTTATTCCTCTCTTCAGTCATCTGGTGGAAAACTCAAGGAGGAAGTGCCCCACAACATCCTGTTCTTCTGTTTCCCTTCCACAATTATCCAACACAAACACATTTAGGTCAGAATGCATATGATACGCAAGTACGCAAATGCTTTTAGGCACGCAAGCAATGTCGTTGCGTTTCAAGATGTTAGAATTCAATTCATAATTCAAGGATCTTGAATTATATTTTTTTCAATTTATTTAGAAAAAAATGAGTATCGGCCATTTTATGGTTACTGGCCATTTTTCTGTTACTGTTAATTTTACATTATGATTACCTTTGCCATCATCAACACTCACTTAAAGGGTTAGTTCACCCAAAAATGAAAATTCTGTCATTAATTACTCACCCTCATGTCGTTCCAAACCCGTAAGACCTTAATTCATCTTCAGAACACCAATTAAGATATTTTTGATGAAATCCGAGAGGTTTCTGATCCCCAAGAGAAAGCAACGTAATTAATTACCACATTCAGTGTCCAGAAAAGCAGTAAAGACATCGTTAAGATAGTCAAGAATGAAGTGTCAAGAATTTTTTTTTGTGCGCAACAAGTCGGCATTCTGACGTAGAACCTGAAAACACTGCACTGTTTATACAATGTAAACAGCATAGAAGACTGACAGAGAAGAGAAGAAATTGTTGAATAAAGTCGTTATTTTTGTTTTGTTTTTGCGCACAAAAAGTATTCTCATCGCTTCATAACATTTAAGGTTGAACCACTGTAGTCACATGGACTATTTTAAAGATGTCTTTGCTACTTTTCTGGACCTTGAATGTGGTAATTATGTTGCTTTCTCTTGGGGATCAGAAACCTTTCAGATTTCATCAAAAATATCTTAATTTGTGTTCCGAAGATGAACTAAGGTTCTTACGGGTGTGGAACAACATGAGGGTGAGTAATTGACAGAAATTTCATTTTTGGGTGAACTAACCCTTTAAAGTTATTTTTTTTTCTTTTAAAATACAATTTAATAACACTGTTAAATGTTAATATGTGATGCCTAAATTTCCTTGTAGCATTTACAACTATTATTAATTTTTTATTATTATTTTTAAAATTTATTTAGAAAAAAGTAAAGAATTTGAATATCAGCAATTGATCATTATCAGTTTATCTGTATATGTCAGAATGTAATGTCATTGCATCCCTAAATGGCATATTTGAATTTAGTCATTCTCTTGATTATCAAGGTTAACTGAGGTTACAGCCACAGTAAAGTGTGCACGTTAAAATGTAAATGTGCTGTTGTAACACGCTATCTGTGTATTTCTGGCCTCATTATAATGCAATTAGCTGATTTCAGATATAGCGTCTCCCTGACCCTTAAAACACACATCACCCTTTCGTCTACGTTAAAGTCTCCTTGTACCCCAGCCCCCCAAAAATTAGGGGTTCAACCTTTGCTGATCTCATCTGGAAAATCTTACAGACGGGACGCCTCTTCAAATGAACATCTAATGAATTATCAGCTTTTGTGGTTTCATTTGTATCTCTGCTGGTGGTTTTAAATGTCAGAACATCTGCTCGCCTCTTCTCATTCTCTAATATCTCCTTTGTTTTCTCCATCTTTACCTCTCAGTCTTTAAGTTCTACATCTCAGGTGTCACGGGGTGCTGTCGTGCTCGTGAACTGAGTGGGAGAGTGTCACACTTTCCACAGCAGTGAAAATGTATTTCTCTGAAACCAGAGCCCCATTTGTGACAGCTTCTTGTCTTCTAAATGACTGCAAGTGCGTGTTAGCGCAGTTTTTTTTTTTTTTTTTTTCTCTAGCGGATGGTGCGGGCAGCAGGTGGAACTTCAGGATGAATTCAAATCAACCCAACAGCAAATCAATACTAGTCTCGACAGCTGTGTCTCGTGTGGTTAGGTGTCTTGTAGAGCAAGAGAGGAGCGGAAGATGAGAGAACGGGCCTTTTGTTTCCATGTTTGTTCTACATCTAGTAATGTCCCGTTTGAGCTCTGGGTTAGGTCCATCACGGCAGATGTGTGCTTTCAAGAACAGAAACCTGCCTTGTTTCCCGCAAGGTGCTTGGGGATTCGGGCATGTGTGTCCAGTCTGGAGAGGGAATGAGGATTTGTCTAGTGAGGTTTCACGGGTGTCCATTTGGGACTGTGTTGTGTCTTTGTGTCTATGTGGTGCTGGTCTTCTGGGAGTCTGGCTGACATGCTTGATTTATTGTGATGTGTTTGACTCCTCCTCTTTTTCCTCCTCATATACTCTGACACACACACACACAAACACGCACACACACACAAACACGGCAGCAGGCCATCTGAGCCCAGTCACCATCCACTGCTGTTGTGAATGAAATCCCTGGAGGCAAACTGTGAACAAACGGCTCAGAGCCAGAGTACTTAAACATGCTAAATACATATGGAATATATCCTTATACCAACAACATGTTTTCCTCAAAGAAATCCTTGGGTTTTTGAAAGAAATTTCAAATAAGTTTCAAATAAGTGCTGTTCCTTTAAACTTTGTTCATTAAGGAATCCTGATAGATTTTATGGTTATTGGCCATTTGTCTGTTATCTGTTAGTTTTACTTTTCGATTGCCTTTGCCATCACCTATAACACTCTCTTGAAGTTAATATTTAAAAACATAAATAATTTAATAACACTGTTAAATATAAGTGATACCTGCATTTCCTTGTAGCATTTAAAGGGGTCATGAACTGAGAAATCAATCTTTCCTTGAGCTTTTGATATATAAGAGGTCATCGTACTATAAGAAGATCCTGCAAATTTCAGAACTGAAAATTTCCTTGTAAGTCCAATAAAAGCTTTTATTGACACCAGGCCCAGCGAACGACTGATGGAATGTGCCTATCTATAGATAGGTGAAACCCCGCCTCCGCGCAAGAAATCAACGCCTACTTCGTCATTGCAATGTTAGCCCCGCCCACTGGTGTGTTGGTGAGATGCGAGGAGAGAATAGTGATACAGGACAAGAATAACATTAACTTTCAAAGGATCCTAATGCTAGGAATATGGTTATTCATTTTCAACAAAATGAGTGTCTCAGTTGAGCTTTATTTATTTGTATTCGGTACATTTCACTGTGGAACTTCACATTGTTTTCATCCTAGTAAGAGAAACAATCTGTTATTTAAACTGTGATTAAATTATATATAGAAAGCGATCAAAGAACGCTCCCTTTACAATCACTGGAGCTGTCAATCAAACAGCGTGTGCTGGATCTGTCAATCAAACAGTGCGAGTTTATCAGTGACTGAGTTCTGGATTTGCGCCAAAAATCCCGTTTTATTCAATGAATCTCTTAGTTACATCACGTTAACACTGTTAGTTATGATGACTGCATTCGTTAGCATGCAGAAATTGAGTTGCAATGATGAGATCACTGCTTTCTAGCGCTCAATAACGTGTCTGTGATTGGCTACAGTGTTCATCACTACAACCTTTCATGCCACCATCTAAATATAATACCATAGATTTAAGTGTAATGCTATAATCATCACTTTTCATGATTAGTTAAAGGTGATAGAGAGGATTTTTTCGTCGACTGAGAATCCAAAGACTGTTAGTGAGTTTTTGAAATGAGCGCATACGTAAGAACAACCCCCCTTCTTCACAGCTCATTTCAAGGGAACGCCTCCCAAAACTCATGCACGAGTATTGGAACACGAGTGTTTACCACCGGCATTCGCTGTGTCGTGTTAGTGGATTCATTATGTCGGACTCACCGCAGGTAACTCATAATCTGCAGTTGTTACTCCTGTCTCCTGACAAAAACACTGCATGAGGCGCCTGTGGAGTGTGGAAAGTTACTGGAGCGCGCAGCCGCGTTCGTCTCTCACAAGGAACGTCACAACAGTGATTAACAAGCCAGAGGGCCAATCCGCGCACGTCTCTCACAAGGAACGTCACAACAGTGATTAACAAGCCAGAGGGCCAATCCGCGCACGTCTCTCACAAGGAACGTCACGGCAGTGATTGACAAGCCAGAGGGCCAATTGTTTACGCGATGATCGCATAAACGATTGGCTGATGTTTTTAAGGCCCTACCTCGTGCACAGATGATGTATATTAATATTATTACTTTCAGTGCACCTAATAAATAGTCTTTTATCAGTTAGTAAAGACAGTTTCAAGTACTATTGCAAAAATGTATAAAACAAAACATCCTCTTTAGCACCTTTAACCTTGAGAGCTGTAATAGTAAAAACATGCTAAAAGTTTTTGAGAGAGCAATACTAAGCTATTTCATATTGCAAAGATGTTAGCCAGTCACAGCAGTGGGCGTTTACACAAGTCTCACAGCAGACAAGCCCCTTAAAACAGAGCGTTCAAAGAAGAGTGCTAAAATCAGGGTAGGAAAAATGCCTTTTATTTCTAAATTATGACAATTTATGATGTAAAAAGCGTACTAACATTAGAAGTGTACCCCAGGAAACATTATAAAACAATTAAACAACGCAGTTCATGACCCCTTTAAAATAATTGATTTTTTTTTTTTAAGTGTTTTATTTATTTATTTATTTATTTATTGAAAATAGTATAGAAACAATGTATCACAGTTTCCACAAAAATATTAAGTGAATTAATAACTGATAACAATAAGAATTCTACTTGAGCACCAAATCGCCATATTTGAGTGATTTCTAAATAATCATGTGGCACTGAAGACTGGAGTAATGATGCTGAAAATTCAGCTTTACCATCTAAGGAATAAATTACATTTTAAAATATCTTCAAATAGAAAACGGTTACTTTAAATTCAAATAATATTTTACAGTATTACTTTTAAACAAAAAAATGCAGCCTTAGCGTGCATGAGACTTAAAAAATGTCTCCCTTTATATGAACTTTCATATCTGTCACCATACATCCAGTTGATGTCAATGAAACTCTTTATGTGCAACGATAAAACCACAGGCTTATATTTTTAAAGCAGCCACAGAAGAACACCTGCCAGAGATCTGAATAGCTTTTGTCTTTTCCCGCCGTAAATGTGGTGACCTCATCAGAGGGACCGCATGAACGTTTCTGTCAGGCTGTGCATTGTGCTGTTAAGGTGCATGAATGGAAACTCTGAGCTGACGACGGCTTCTTTTTTTCTTTCTCTGATCAGAATCCTCCCGTATACTTAACACAGCGTAACGTGGCCTGAAACTGCCCGCAGCACTGTGACTGACTCGCTACCTCAGTGTAAAAGCCTGTTTAAACTGTCAGACTGGATTAGTCCCTCTGGGATTGGTTGCTTCCTGTCTGTCACTCAAACCAAGAGATGTGTCAATCATCGCTGGGTGTGAGAGACAATTCCGAAAAGTGTGCGGTTATCAATCCATTGCTCTTAAACATGATTTCATGATGTCCAGTTAAATTCTTTGTGATTCAGAATTCTGTGAATCAGTAAGCAACCGCCTAGCAACCACACATATATATATTTATATATTTATATATTTTATATTATATTTTCTTCAGAAAATTTTTAAAGTTTTATTTATTAACTGTTTGTTTTTTAGTGATATGTTTTAAGTGATGTGTCTTAAGATAACCTCATTAGTTCATTAACAACTTTTAAGCATCTTTTTTTTTTTTTATTAGATTAATGAAACTTTTGGATATCTCTGACTTTTCCTTAATTAAAACATCACGGCTAAGTGCTTGGACATGCCCGCTCTGAGTGTGTGTTTTCTCTAAAGGTTCAGACCTGCACTTACACTGATAAGTCAGGATAGATCCTCCTACAACCTTCCTCAACTGAAACCAGTATTGATTTGCTCCGTCCCGGAAGCAGCATCCTCTTTGAGCCCATGAACAGATTTGTGAAACGAGAGATGTGGAGAAAGAAACTCATCACTCTTTCATAAGCACAGGTTCTCTCTAAGAACCAAACATAACAACCTGCACCACCCAACCTTATATATTAGTTTCTATCATGTTTGAGTCCTTTTTTATTTTTTATTTTATTTTATTTTATTTTATTTTATTTTATTTTATTTTATTTTATTTTATTTTATTTTATTTTATTTTATTTTATTTTATTTTATTTTATTTTTATATCTATTCATTTTATTTTTATTTTAGATGTGTATTCATTATTAATTTAATTTAATTTAATTTAATTTTACATCTTTATTCATTTTTAATTTTTATTTATTCTGTTTATTTTATAACTTCTTGCATTTTAATTTATGTCACATTGCAGCAAAATCCTGATTTGGTACAGTTGTAGTTATGGCAGATTACATCGTGGGAGGAACATTCTCATTCTAAGAGTATTTGATTAGATAAAAATCTATGCAGTGCAGGATGAGTCATTAATATTTTTGGTTCTGTTTTTCCAGAAAAGAGAGACTGAAAAATATACATCTACTAAAGGTTTATTTTCTAGAAGTTTTGGAGTATGTAAAAGCTAACACTCATGGACTTTTGATTTCATGGTGTCTTGAATTATATATTGTGCTCAAACATAAACATCAATTTAAGAATGGGTTAAAATTAGATGCATACCAAGAAACATGGAGACTTTTGGATAAGCTCTGGTATGGAGTGTATGATGTCTCATTCTTCTCAGAGCAGTTGATATCTACGCACAAGAGCATGGGAAATCTTTCCAGCTGTTGCGATAAGTTTCTGCTTCTCATGGCTGATCTGACAGCCATACCCGCTGTAGCTTCCTAAAGTAATCACCACTCAATCTGCTCGGCTCTTAGTGTCGCACCAGGAAACAGGATGTTGCCAGGCCATAGATATTGTTCTCTTTGTTTACCACATTTGTTTGGACTCTACAGCATAAAGCTACCCACTAGTCAAAGGTTGAGAATGAGAACTGAGGATCAGTGAGCTAGTTAATAAATAGGTATGAAGCTGAAAAATGTGAATTGATTATTTCACAACTTACCTCAGCACCAATCAGTTTCCTGCCAGTAAGTGTGGTCAATATCTAGATTTTGTGTGTGTGTGTGTCAATCTTATCACTATAGGCTACTCAAACAGTATAGGCTACTCAAACAGGAAGTGACTGTGAAGCAGTGTCCTTCACGTGGCTATGATATCATTTTGCTTCCTGATGGTGGCTTGACTTTGTTGTTAGGTTTGTAGCTAGGTTTCAGAAAGCTGATCATCATATACCTAATCTCAGATCTCTTTTTCCTGTTTGTCACTGAACTAACTGTAAGTTGTTCTGCTGATTCAGAAATGCCATTTCAAGTCACTTGCAAAAAAACAAAAAACAAAAAAAACAAACGTAATTTTGGGTAGATATTTGATGAGACCGCCAAAGCTCAGAGCCAGTGGTGAATTGGAGATTTCTTTCTGTTTTGTTGAAGAGATACAGCTTTTATAATACCCCAATATTACAGGAAATGAAACAATGTGGCTTTGTGGTGTTTTGGAAGTGATGGTCGAAATATCTTCTCCAGGATATTCTCATAATACCCACACGGGACAGCGAAGCAATGTTTTATCGCAAAAGTCTGTATCGCCACATATGGTTTTAAGGTCATACTTGTTGTTTAAATTCATTACAATGTAGACCAGATGCTTGTTCCAACACACATTAGATTAAGACAACAAGACAAGGTTATGAAATAACAACCTGACATTGTTTGACTGCTGGGATACTAAAAGCAGCATAAACAGTAATTTAATGGAATAATCCGGGTTATTTACAACTTAATGTTTATGGACCCCATCTGTAGCACGCTGTCGATTAGCACAGGGAATCTTTGGCTTGATATACCAGGAAGGGACCTGATGCAGTGTTCTGGGTTTTTACAAACTGAGGTAATTGACAGCATGCTACAGACGCAGATGGTCTAAAGTTGTAAATAATCCAGAATATTCTTTATTAGGAAACTTTGCAAACCATCTGCCTCTCAAAGAGTGTTTGAATACATAGATGGTACAAACAGAGGTACGAGAGTAGCCTTTGGCAGCAGTAGAGGGTTTAATGTATTTCTTGGCTTTGGGGACTATAATGCAGATTAAAGCTATAAATTTGCAAGTATACATTATTAAAAATGGCAGAATTGGTTTTCTGAGAAGAGTGCAGATGCATTTGCCACAAAGAGCCCACAAACTAGAGCTTGCAAACTTGCAGATGAACCCTTTAGTTGCAAGTTTGCTACTTTAAATATTTAAATTGCGATTTTTTTTTTTTTTTTTTGCTACTTTAAATATTTTTAAATTTCGAATTTGCTACCAAGGTTATGCTATCTAACTGGCTAGTATAGAAGAGGTTTGTCGAAATTGTGAGAATGTTGTAGGAATGGGTGATTCAATTACAATTTTTTTATTTCCAACAGTTTTTTTTTTCCAACAGTTATGAAAACAAGATTGAGATAAACCATTACTGTGACACATTCTGTTTTGCAGTGATACTCATTTTGTCTTTTGTATAAAACCAGCATTAAATGGGTCATGAATTGAGAAACCAACTTTTCCTTGAGCTTTTGGTATATAAGAGGTCATCGTACTATAAGAATAAATTTCCTTGTAAGTCCAGTAAAAGCTTTTATTGACACCAGGCCCATCGAACGACTAATTCTGGAATGTGCCTATCATAGATAGGTGAAATGCCGCCTCTGCAGAAGAATTCAATGCCTTCTTCATCATTGCAATTTTAGTCCCGCCCAGTGGCGTGTTAGTGAGTTGACTAGGAGACTCAGGAGAGAAGAGCGATACAGGACTAAAAATAACATTACCTTTTGAAAGGATCCTATTGCTATTTATTTTCAACAATGTAAATGTCTCAGTTGAGCTTTATTTATTTGTATTCGGGACATTTCACTGTGGATTCTTTGGTAAATCAATCATGTTTCGGCGTGACTTTTACGATATGGACTCGACAGTAATGCAACAACATGTAAGTTATTGTGTTCATTCTAATGCCTGATCTGATATTGAATGATTCATTTACAGTTGATTCATGATTCAATGATTCATATATCAGATGTTCTTTGTCTATGTGTCAGTAAATCAAACTAGTGACTAAACAAGCAACTTCATATTGTTTCTCTTAGTAGGATGAAAATAATCTGTTATTTAAAGGTGATTAAATTATAGAAAGCGATCAAAGAATGCTCCCTTTACAATCGCTGGATCTATTGCGCCAAAACTCATACACTCCATACCAGATTTTATGATTTATTTTTTTTTTCACCACGATCAAGCAGCCCTAGAATGATTTGTGATGCATCAGAATGTGTGTAGGAATGGGTTACGATGGTTACCTACTCATCCAGCAAGTTGATTAGTAAGACTGACTTATCTAGATTTGTTAATTTTTTTTCCTTTTTTTTTAAGTGGGGATGAATTTATTAGCATGCTGCTGTGTTGTGTGGTGCTAGTTTTTTTTTTTTTTTAACAATCCTGTCGTGAGCAGGTTAAAATGCCTTTTTAGTTTTTTAGTTTTGTTTTTAATGGAACCTAGAATCACATTTGAATCTATTTGGAAAATATGTGGTTTAGCACATCCCTATTGAATATGATAAACAAATTACCATATTCCATAGTTTTCCAGCAAAATTAATTTATTTCTGTTAATGTACTGCTATTATTGCAAATTACAAATATTATTCAACTTTTTTGACCAGGCCAACAGGACAAATCCTTTTTTGTAGAGCCCCGTTATGTATTGTATATAGTGTTGGTTGTTTGCTGCTCTAGCACAGAAATTTCCTTCAGGAATCAATAAAGTACATCTTTTATCAATATTGTTAACCTACGCCATCTGTAGAGGAAATAGGCCCCAAAAAAGAATGAGAAATAAAAGCACGGGGTTGAGTGATCGTGTGGGGGGCTTGAGCTAGAGAGAAAGAGGGGTGTTTTACTCACGTCTGTGAGTAAGTCATGGAGCGAGTGACACAGGAGGAAGGTATGACGGAGTCTCCCTTTAGCATGAGAGTTTTACTCAAAGCTGAGCCATTCCCACACTATGATCAAACTCGGGGATCACCCAGAATGCAGTTGCACTGACATGTTCTCTCCTGCATACTCACAGAGCCGTGCTTTCAGTGTGACAAATTCAGGGAGTCCCCCCTTCTTCATCCAGGCTCTGATACGTAATGCCCTTAAGTTTCTTTCTGAGTTCCTCCCAGATGTTACACACAGAAAGAATTTATAGTGCTTGTTTATGTTAAGCTATTCATTGTTATGGTTTACACACCACAGCTTCCAGGTGCATCATTGCGCAGTAAGGAAAAATGCTCCCATTAGAGTGATACCATTTCCTTTTTGATCTACTTTTTCCTTTTGAGTTTTTTTTTTGTTGTTGGAAATGAGGGATGGGTGTAAGTACTAGAACTAGAAATTGACAGCAATAATTGATCATGAAAACATATTTTTTTTGCATTGTTTTTTTTTTGTTTTTATTACATTTTATTACAATTTTTGTTATTTTCTATATTATTTATTTTATTTTTAACATATCTAAAAGTGCATTTGTGATGGAGACCTTGAATTTGTCTTCTATCACTGTTCTTACTGACTTTATACTAGTGCTCATTTTAGCTATTTTTGGAAATGTTTGTGCAAATGTATGTGTTGGTTTTATCTGTTGATTTTATGTGTTGGTTTTATTTATTGTATTTATTAATTTGTTTTAAACCCTAGTTATTAATCATCTTGTCTATGATTAAGTCTTATCTGTTTATTAATCATATGGTGAGGCAAAAGGTAATTTAAAAAAATGGTATGCTCCGTCAGTCATTTGGTGCAAGTCGACATCCGCTGTATGCATACGGTCATCCACCGGAAGCTAGTTATTCGAATTTATAAAGTTTTAAATATGTATATTTTGCTTAAAAAAAAATACACCTTTATTAATCCACTGGAGCCGTATGGATTACTTTTAATATTGATGGATGCATTTTTATTTTTGCTTTTAAATGTGGCCCCCCATTCACAACCATTGTAAAGCTTGGAGTAGCAAGGATATTTTTAAATATATATCAGATTGTGTTCATCTGAAAGAAGACACACACCTAGGATGGCTTGAGGGTCAGTAAATCATGGGATAATTTTCATTTTTTGGTGAACTATCCTTTTAATAGTTGATAAGGCGAATTTGTACTGTTTTTCTACATAGTTTTATTTTCTCTTGACCATATTTATTTGCACATTTTTGCACATCTGCTGTTAATAAACATCTTTTTTTAACATCAACCTCACCCCATTTTTTTTCTTCGTTGTGTGATTCGCCTGGTGACCGTCTCTATCACTACATTTAAAAAAATGCAACAGCTAACAATATCTATCTTGCGCCGTACGTAGAACAGTTTGACAGAATCCAACTCCCTGTACTTGAATGCTCTGTTTAATTATCTGTTGAGTACCTGAGAAAGATGACCAAAATATCCATCCATCTTGCAAATATGACCGCAGACGGCCTGAGAGCTCGGTGTGGCCCAGAAACAACCCAATCTGAGCCTGAAGTCTGGGGCCCATCTGCTAGGATGTGGTGAGACGGACATGAGTGGGGTTGAGCCATCTAGTAATTATAAGTCTATGGCTCAGGCCATGCCAGAGTGAGGTGTAGCATGTGGGTGGAGAGGAGGAGGAGGACAATGTCTTTCTTTAGAAATGCTGACTATAAAGACTCAATGACACGCGCTTAGTCACTTCGTGGGCGCGGATGCCGTTTTATTCATCCGTTTATTCCTTGCGTTAATGAAGAAAGCTTTTTAACCACACAAGTCATGCATGCTGTTGATTAAAGGGTCAGAAATGCGAATGCTAGAGGAAATGGAAGTGTAACCTTGATGCAGGAAGTGAACTGGAGCTGACAGAGTATGTGAATATGATTTCCAGTGAATTTCCTGCAGCACATCCTGTGTCTGTGGGAGGACAAAACGCGTCCTCTCGTTCTTTGTCGTTCTTGTTCTGTTAGCAACAGGTTTTCACACCATTGATTTTCTTTTCTTTTTTCCGGAGACTCATAAACTCATCAGAAGAAGCCAGAAGTTTGTCCACAAGAGTTTAGAAAGTATTCTAGAAGGCAGAACTAGCATCTGGGCTCCAGAGGAGATGAGATGCGTGGGTTTGTTTGCTGACTTTTGTGCGAGATTGTTTGCTTGTGTCTGTGTGGTATGCATGTGTTTGTATGTGCGAGCGTGCGTGGAGGCGCCAGGCTGGGGCTTCGGCAAAGAGTGACATTTATTAGTTATCTAGAATGATTGATGGTGGGATTCGGTTGAGGAGCTTGCGTGTTTGTCCTAGGCCTCTCTGCCCTGTATGGTGATTGGCTCCCGCTACGTGTCAGTGCAGCTCGGCGAGGTGTAGTAATAACTGCAGTTATCGGTTGAGTTTGGGGCTGAGTTTGTGACTCACTGCTGGTCTGTGATCAGTGTAGGCTGACACCCACACTCACCCAACTGTGCTCCGAGATCTTGGCGTGACTCTAGTCTCAATGGTTCAGGTCCAGCTAGAATGAGATTCAAAACGCAAAGTTAGAAACTTTTACGTGATATTCAAATGCAATATTTCTCATCAAATTCCAGATTCAGCAGTTAACTATAACATTACATAATTTCGAAAGAAGTTGAGTAGTACAAATGATAATCGGATCCTTGTTGAGTGATGTGTGCAATTCATATTGATGTCTCGTATGACTCTTTGAAGGGGACCTATTATGTCCCTTTTTACAAGATGTAATAGAAGTCTCAGGTGTTCCCAGAATGTATCTCTGAAGTTTACCCCACAGATCGTTTATGATACCATGTTGTTAATCCCCATTTTTGAGTGGAAGGAAAAACTGTTTTGGTGCATGTATCTTTAAATGCAAATGAGCTGCTGCTCCCCACCCTGCTTCCCAGAAGAGGGCGGAGCCTGTACAGCTTGGGCCTCGGATACTCTGCAAATTTCAAAATATGAAGAAAAAATATATATATATTGCAAATGGTGCTTCAGGTCGGTGGTGAAATGGCACATTTAGTACCGATATGATGATATGAAATTAAAAATGTCAAATAAGGTTGCTGACCCCAGCTCTAAGCAAAAAATATTTCCTCTGAGTAAACAAAACAAGTTGTTTTCACACCTTGTGTCTAAAGACGTATATGCACACCCACACACAATTTAATTCAATCACATGACCTTTCATGACTTTTCCCCCATACACACACAGCACAATAAGAGCGTAGTGGTACTAGTTGTCCTGTAGTGGCAGAATCTGACATGCAAGCACAGTGCTGTTTTGTTTGAGTTTGAGCGCAGCGCAAGACAAACAGTCCAAACTGTTCTACACACCATAATCTTCTGCTGTCATCACACGGGTCATGCGGGACGTGTAGCTTAGTGTGTGTATACAGTGTGCTGTGTTAAATTCTTGTTCCTGTTTTTGCATGAACTCTTGATTATGTTTTGTGTATGTGTTAATATATTTGTCTTATCAGTTCTTAGATGTTCTAGTGCAGTGTGAAAGAGCTCATTTAAATTTTGCTGTATCCTCTTACTCTCTGAAATAAGTGTCTTTACCACAAACACTCATGACTACCATGCGCTGATCTGCATTTTACTCATCTAGAGTTTCCTTTCCAAAACTGTTTTTTGATAATTAATATTTGTGTTTATCGACACAATGCGCACACACATGCCCACCAAGCCTGCGTTTATTTAAATAAAAAAACAGGAATATTAGGAAATATTATTACAATTTAAAATGACTGTTTTCTGTTTGAATATATTTTGAATTTTAATTCCTGTGATGCCTCAGTGTCACATGATCCTTCTAATATGCTCATTAGAATGGTGCATTTCTTCTTTTTATTATTATTTTCAATGCTGAAAACAGTTGTGCTGCTTAACATTTTTGTGGAAATAGTAATACCTTTTCAGGATTCTTTGATGAACAGAAAGTTCCATTTATTAAATTGAAATCTTTTGTAACATTATAAATATCTTCATTCTCTTTTGATCACTTTAATGCATCCTTGATTAATAAAAGTATTAATTTCTCCATTTTATTTTTATTTTTTTTAAATCTTACCACAAATGTTTGTATTGTATCATTGTTTCCACAAATATGTTAAGCTGCAAAAACTGTTTTCAACATTGATAATAATGTTTCTTGAGCAACAAATCAAAAAATAAATTTGTCTTTTACAGATGTAAGAGTAGATCAAACATACTCATGTAAACATCTAACCACCATCTGACAGAGAGAGAGAATTATCTTTGAACCAATCAGAGGTTATAGAATCCCTCTAAAATCTATTAATCCATTAGCACAGAGAGAACTGACAGTGAGGAGCCAATCAGAGAGCTCCCTTTGTGATGGCTGGCCGATGCACGTATGCATGCACACATACACATGCACACACACACACACCCTTCAAGCCTGATGCCAGCAGAGAGTGAAGTTTGTTAGATAAACTAATCAATGAAAAACCCTGTTCTGCTGCTAATTGGCATTAAATTTGTCTTGCAAAGTCCATCGCTATATATATATATATATATATATATATATATATATATATATATATATATATATATATATATATATATATATATATATATATATATATATATATATATATATATATATATATATAAAAAATGTTTTTGGACAAATATTAATTTGGTATATGTAAAAATAGCATGCAAAGTTGATTATGGTTTGTTAGATAATATTCTGCTTAAAGTGGATCTGAATCAATGTGTCAATGTGGTGGGAATGTTGAAATTGATTTCTGTGCTCTGTGCTGCACTTCTTTCCCTTTCACACTCACTCTCTTTTTTTCCTCTTGTGCTTCCATGCTTTCTCTCTTTAATGAATCAGTGTGTCATTATAGATACAAAGGGTCAAAAACAGTGGTACTTTGACACCAAAAAAAAATAAAAAAAATTAAAAAAACAATAATACAAGCCTTTTTGCAGTTTTGAAGGAATATTTTTTTAAAGCAATTCAGAAACACTTGAAGGCTACATTGGTTTTTTTTAGTACAATAGATATAATTTTATAACTAAGTATAATGAGCAATAAATATATGTGTCTGTGTGATAATTTGTAATATTATAAATACATAAATATTTGATATTTTGATATTAAGTGTACATTGTAGCAGTCAGGGCAGTGTGCCCATCCCAGGGCAGGCCGTTGAAATGAAGTGCACGTGGGCTGCTTGCCCAGCTCTCAACAAATGTATAATTTGTAACACTGAAGGCTGAAAGCGAGGGAGTAGATGGGGGAACAAAACAAAGAGATGGAGGGTGTGCAGGATGTGGTATGAGTATATCAAGAAGGTTTGATTGGCAGGGTGGGTTTAGGGGGATTTCTGCAGGGGACAAGCCCCGTCTGCGCACACCACCCCCTTTTTCATTTCCTAAGGCACATGTGTCCTCCCTTTCCCCTGGGACAGACCTTAACCAGGCAGTGGCCTGATGAGACAGAAGTGTCCCCAGTCTTTGTTTTGATTGGCATGAGGCAGTATTCTCCAGACATTTGCACACACATAGAATCCCACCAGCTTAGCCCTCTGAAACGGAGACAGAAAAGCCTGGAATTAATATTCTTATATCCCCAACTTCAAAGAGAATTTTGTCTCTTAGATTCCATCTTTGAGTCTGTGTTTATTTGCAGGTTGAAGATGAGAGCGAGAGAGAACGAGAGAGAGTCTTCTGTATATAGAGAGGGCTAATGGTTGACAGTTTTAATGCTTTTTTTCGTTTTGCAGTTTTTTTTTTTTTTTTTCTTCAGTTGGCAAAATAACATTAATATTGCGATGTATGCACTAACAGCATTTTTAGAAGTAAACTGAACCTTTTTGGTATGTTTAGGCAAGTCAGAATTTGTAGCTCGCATTCTGAAACGCTATATATAATTAAATATCACATAACAGTAACTTGAAGTAGCTACTGTGAAAGTGCAATCTCATTGCAGTAATATTTTGGGAATTTTATTTCTTCTTCTATAAGGAGCTCAGGTTTCACAACAACCGTTTGTTGTATTTTAAGTTGATGGAGCCTATGTGTTGTTGATACATGTTTACATTATTAAATGTTGTGCATTTTTTTTTACTTTTAGTTTTTCAGAAAATATTAGTTTGACACGTTTTATTATTTTGAGCTTTATCGTTACCTAACATTAAAATTAAAAGTAAAATGAAAAATATAAGACTACAGAAAACTGTGGAGAATTCAACACTGACTGACTGCAGATTCTTCATTCCTGTGTTAGGGAGTTCCCCAAGGCTCCGTACTCAGCCCATCTAAACTCTTCACTCTGAGGCATTGAACTTGACCTTTTAATTACACACATCACGCCCCAAATTCCTGCATGGTTGAGCAGGCTGATGTGCACCGCTCTCCTTTACTCTCTTTTCTCGTAATCGAACTGATTGTCATGTAATTCGAGCTTGCACTTTGCATCTCAGCTGCTGTGAGCGGCAGGGAACGCCTGCTGTCTCTGAGGACTCATTATAGAAGGATAATGAGATTGAAATTGCTCTTTTATAGAAATTGTTTTGCCCCACAATTTTGTGTTTATAAGATTGTGGGTAATATCCTGCGTGCAGGCACCATTATCTCTGCCATGTAGTCTTTTTTTCAAAGAGCATTTGTGGCTGTGTACGTGGAATTAGTGATTTCAGCATAAAGAGAGGGAGGATTTGCTAATGAGTGCATGAAATATTCCGGCCACATGAATTTGTGTTTGGCAGCATTTGCATGTTAATGATTTAGCCCTGAGCGGAGACACACATTACCATTTAATTATTTGAATATTTTTCATTAGATTGCATAAGCCGTGAATATGTTTACATTGGACTTATTTAATAAAACATGCATCGCCTCATATGAAATGAATAAAGCTCTGTTGCCTTTTGTAAAAGCTCTGTGTATTTCAACTCACAAAGCTCTTACTGTATCAGAGAAACTACAGCGCTTCAGATAGGATATACTCAGGCGGCAGAAACGGAGATAAAATGATGAGAATAAAACTTTAAGATGAGATTAAGTGCGTCTCATAACTTCTAACGGATCGTCTCTGTCTTAAGCCCTCAGCAGGTCTTAGAAGTTTCTTCTTGTCTGTTCTTTTCTGACAGCATTTGCCTTTTTTGTGAGTCGTGGTGGTTTCTTTTTAAGGTTGAGAGACGGTTGTTTACTGTGTTTTCTTCACACCACAGCCAGACTAGTAAAAACTCATCTCGACCCCCAATTTTTAGCTTTTTCTACCCGGTTTCTACATGGTTATAGAAGTGAAAATGGAGCAAGAGATAAGGGCGAAGGATATATATGAGGTATTTGTCAGTAAGTGCTCCTTTAAAAGACCACCGCTGTGTGAAAGCTGCATTCTGCTTGTCATCCACACTATCAGTTTCATTAAAGCTGAAAATGCCCCCTGTTGTTGATGTGAGTGTATAGAGGTGGTCAAAACGCTTTTAAAGCCAGGGATGAATAAATGTCCATGTTTTGATGACACAAACAAAAAATTCTAAACAACAGCAACACAAAAAAAAAAAAAAATTGATTTTGACAATTTTCCAAAGAAAATGTGAGTGATGTCAATGCTGTTTAGTAGGGCTATATATTGGCAAGAATCTAGCGATACAATATGTATTACGATACAAGGGTTATGATACAATATATTGCGATACTTAAAGCAAGACAATATTATTTTAGGAAGATGATCTAATTTTAGAAAAACTGTCATAAAGAACACACCCCACCATATGCATAAAACCTGAGAAAAAAAATGTTTATTTTATTTAACCAGAACAGTAGGATGTGCATTTGTGTTTGTCTCTGTAGCATCCAAAATCATAGTACAAAAAAAATAAATAAAAAAATTTATTGAAGTGCTTGGCAGGAGTTTAGGTAAACAAATGTTATAATATAAACCGTATAATATAATACAGATTGTATTGTTAGGTCCTGCTTTAAATTTATCAATTCAACAGTTTATCAGTTTTTCATTTCTCAAGTAGTGCAGAGTCTACTCCATGACTATAAAGGCCTGTACACACCGGGACGATTATCACGCACAATTATCGCTGACGTTTAACGCCTCGTGACTAAACAAAGGGCGCCAATGTGAGTGTGCACACCAACGCGAAAAACGCGTAATTTTTTTAAAAAATGCCTCGGCTTCGTTTTTTTTGGTTTGACGCGCCGCGTTAAAAACTGGCCGACCAATGAGATTGGCGCTTTTGTTCACGTGCCTGGAGCTGCTGAAGTTACAGTAAAACACGACCTGGTGGCGCTCAAGCACAAAACGGTCTTGCCGAGCACACATTGATACCAAGGCGACGAAGAGAAAGTAAGTAGACGAGGAAGACCCCTACAAACTATCCCTGTTATCCCTGTTTTTTTCTTTTACATTCAGGAAATATAGTTGAAAATGTCTATTTCATAAATATGTTTATTTGCACTACCGTTCACTTGCACTACTGTCATTGTGACTTATTTGAACTATACCGTTTCTGACAACCATCTCTCATATGTCATATATATATATACCATTTTATATCTGCATTCGTATCTTCTTTAACTTTTTATTAATATCATAAATATGTTTATTTGCACTACCGTTAAGCACAAGCGCCACATACTGTCAGGGAGTTAAATTGCACGTCCACTCTGCACATCGCCAGTGAAAATCGCTTGGATATGAACACAAAAAACGTCTCGAAAAATGCTGGCTATAAATGCGTGCGATATTCGTCCCGGTGTGTACAGGCCTTAACACTATTTAGTTCAAGTGAAATAGAAGATCGAACGAGCTGTTTTATAATTTTAACTGAAAACATTTAATACTGTAAAGCTGCTTAATTTAAAGCAAGCTATTGTATAAAGTGGTATATGAATAAACATGACGCACCTTGACAGGAGTGCCGAATTGCAGCATATCCACACCGCTATGATCAGATGCTTTCTTAACTGCTGTTTTCTCACCATTGTCATTTTTATTGTGTGTTTTTGTTATTAAGAGGAAAGCGCACAGCACATATTTTCATATTCATCTAGATGGATTACCAGTTGCTTGGGCGTTCTGGGTTGCCACTGGGTTGCTAGAGTTGTTCTGATTGGTTGGTTACTCTGATATTTCCTTGATATTTTCCTTATTGTCTACCAAGCAAGAATTGTAAATCTGCCAAGTGGAAATTGTAAAACAATTGCTTAGAAAATAGGCTTGCTGCGATAGTCGGTGTTGTCTTCCATAGAAATTGATTGAAAATCCTCGCTCTCCTCCGCACCTTTATGAATGCCCGTGTGGCTGTGCATATTTTACTTTCACTTTCGAATTAGTGATTAACCCCCCCCCCCCCCCCCCCCACACACACACACACAAATTTCCTCACAGTCACAACCCTATAGAAAACACATTTTGAGGGATCATCCATGTCTGCAGCACAAACTTTTAGTTAAGTGTTGCAGTTCCTGTTTTTTCCTTCTTTCCCTTTTGTCTTCTTAATGCCAAAAGCGATCATTAAAAAAGTTGAACAATACAGTTACTGGAATCCCATCAGTTTCTCATGAATCTGTTCAAAGCAGTGGAGTTGGAGTGGATTAGTGTGTATGTGTGTGTGCGGGAGAGAGTGAGAAAAGCATGAGGGGATTGTGGCAGCATTGATTTAGTCATAAAACAGGCTTGTGATGTCTCAACACCCCCCCCCCCCCATGCTAGTCTCTCCTTCCTGTATCCTCCACCTCATCCCTCATTACAGACACTAGAAGACCACTTCAAGGTTCAGCTGTTTAGAGGAAGATCAGACAGCTGTATTTGGCTAATGGACAGGCTTGTTTGTCAGTTCTTTTGCAAAATGATTGTCGACGGTTTTAATAATTCATAGTGATTTGTGTATGGGTGTTGCCAGTAATGTGTTTTTTATGTGTGGAAGTGTGTGGCAGATTGGCCTGCAGCAGGAGGTCCTGATAGATATCTTATATGTTCTCCAGCTCTGAGGGGTCCTGCCGCTATAACCATACTCAGTCTCACGCTTGGGATGGTCCTGCTGCGGAGCAGTCTGCCAGGTGTTTTATTGATGATCATGTCACCGGCCTGGTGAGCCTCGCATTTGCAAGGAACTTTCAGATAAAAGCAGAACAGAGAGGAAGAAAATTAGTGAATTTAACACTAATTACCGTTCATCTCTCATTTTGGCGCTCTGCAATTGAATTGCTCTGTTGTAAGCAAGCAACATACAGTAGAGACAGGAAATGACTGGTAATGAGATCGCCAGATTTAAAATATCATCACCTGTAGAAGTCAGTAGAAAGGTACTTTATAAGTAGCCATGTAAAATTTTGTTGTATGCTACGGTTTTTTTTTTGTTACATTGTATTGCGCTCGCAGCTTAGTTTTAAAATTCATCAAAAAAAAAAAAATATCAGAAATAGTAAGAGTAGGATGCCATTTGAAATTCACCCCCCGTGTAGCCAGTCTGATTCTGTCTTTTTTTGTAGCGAAATATTTATTGATATGCTGCTGTGCATCATTGTGCATCAACTGAGTTATATGTAAGTTAAGATACATTCATTAATCTCATTGTATTGTTTTTGTACTTATTGCAAAAAGAAGTAAATAAAACTTAAATGAGTGTTCCCATCACATGCTGCTAACCACTAGGCCGGCGCTCCAACAAGAAAAAAGTAAAAGTACTCCTTTTTTTTAATGCAGTGATGTTGGAAAGCTCTTCCACATATTGATTACATTTCATCCACTGCATTCTGTGCCCTGACTGACAGCTGACGTAATGACTGTATTTATGGAGGAGGGTGTGTGCTGCTGAATGTAGGTCAACAATAAGTGAAAGACAATAGCAAGCATTGCTGAATCCTACAGGTGTCAGGAAGCCTAAGAGAATGTCACGCCGGCCGTTAGACATGACAGGTGCTTCCATGTGCCTATGAACCACACACGCCTTGAATGGTATCAACTGCACCTTGCTTGAGGTGTTTGCAGGGTTGTGTGTTTTGCAGATTGAGGTTGAGCTACAGTTCTCTAGTTTTTACATAGTGGGCATGACACTCGCAGATTTGCCTTGCTGTGCATGTAGGGATCATTATTTGATATATTAACATTACCATTCAAACTTTTGATGTCAGTAAGATTTTTTTTTGTAAAAGAAATTAAAGGTTTAGTTGAAAATAAACTAAAAAAATAATTCAAGTCATAATAAGTCATTAATTACTCACCCTCATGTCGTTCTACACCATTAAGTCCTTCGTTCATCTTCTGAACACAAATTAAGATATTTTTTTATGAAATTCAATGGCTCAGTGAGGCCTCTATTGCCAGCAATGTCAATATCCAGAAATGTACTCAAAACATATTTATAACAGTTCATGTGAGTACAGTGGTTCTACTTATAAATTAATCTACTTATATATTATAAAGCAACGAGAATACTTTTTGTGCGCCAAAAAAAAACAAATAACGACTTTATTCAACATTATCTAGTGATGGCCGATTTCAAAACACTGCTTTGAAGCTTTATGAATCTTTTGTTTTGAATATTTTGTTTTTGTTTTAAAGGTCCCGTTTTTCGTGTTTTTTTTGAAGCTTTGATTGTGTTTATAGTGTGCAATATAACATGTGTTCATGTTTCGCGTGTAAAAAAACACAGTATTTTTCACATAATTTACTTATCTGTATACCGCTGTTTCCACTGTCATAAAAACGGGCTGATGACTTCCTTGTTCTATGAAGTCCCTCCTTCAGAAATACGTAACGAGTTCTGATTGTGCCAGCGGTTCCTGTGTTGTGATTCGACAGCAGCTTAGCGCTCCTTGCCCGGAAAGGTCACGCCTCTTACCAAAACGTGGAGATGCACGCGCTCAGTGTTATTGTAAACATGTCTTTAATTTTACCCTATCAATTTGAGCCGGAATCAGACCCGGTGATTGGACTGCGGGATGAAAATAACAGCGTTTCGACGACATGGCGACAAACACACTCTACAAACGCAACTCTTGTGTATTCCTGTGGGCGGAGGTTAGTCAAAAAACTGTATCCCTTTAATAATGACATCATTAAAGGGATAGTTCACCCAAAAATGAAAATTTGATGTTTATCTGCTTACCCCCAGGGCATCCAAGATGTAGGTGACTTTTTTTCTTCAGTCGAACGCAAATTATGATTTTTAACTGCAACCGCTGCCGTCTGTCAGTCAAATAATAGGAGTGATTGGGAACTTGAACAATAAGAGTCGAAAAAACTTCCATAGACAAATCCTAATTAAACCCTGCGGCTCATGACGACGCATTGATGTCCTAAGACATGAAACGATCGGTTTGTACAAGAAACCGAACAGTATTTATATCATTTTTTACCTCTAATACACCACTATGTCCAACTCCGTTCAGCTTCCGGTTAGTGAGGTCTGATCGCGCTCTGACAACGGAAGTGATGTCTCGCGCTCATTGAAGTATATGGGCGAGACATCACTTCCGTCAGCAGAGCGGGTTTTTTGACCTCACTAACAGGATTTTATTTATACTCTAACAACAACATTACACACTAACTAAAGTTTGAAACATGGGATCACGAAGAACGGGACCTTTAATTTTTGGGTGAACTAACCCTTATACTAATACTTTTATTAGCAAAGATGCATTAAATTGATTCAAAGTGCCTGTAAAGACATTTATGGTGTTACAGAAGATTTCTATTTCAAATAAATTATTTTCTTTGAATTGTTCTTTCTAGTAATCAAAGAATCCTGAAAAACATTTTACTGTTTCCACAAAAACATTAAGCAGTACAGCTGTTTTCAACATTGAAAATAAGAAGAAATGAGCACAAAATTAGTATATTAGAATAATTTCTAAAGGATCATGTGACACTGAAGACTGAAGTAAATTAAATATTTTATTAAGTATTTTAGTAAATATTTTATAATATTACTTTATTTTTTATAAGGGTGTTTTACCAGTACAGTTTTTCCTTTTTTCTTTTTCTTTTTTTTGAATTCAATAATACATGTAAACGCTTTCTGAAAGTGACTCAGTCTCTCGACTTTCCAGAGAGCATGATGGGTGCTTGACTGGGCTGGTTGGAGCGCTCTCTCTCTCTCTCTCTCTCTCGATCTCTCTCTCTCTAGCTGTTGCTTTCTCTTTTCCATAATGGTCAGGCTGTTAATCAAATCAATGCCTGGTCTCTGCTTGGCCATCACATGTGCAAGTAATAGTTCAGTACTGAAACTACCTTTATGGCCCTGCACTTGACACTCCCTGATGAGGACCTTTAAACCCGACTGCAATGAAATACTTTACGCAATCACACTTCATTAATACTAACGACACAGGCCTGATGTGTGTGTGTGTGTGTGTGTGTTTTTTTTATATTTTTTTTTATGAGGTGACAATGATTGAGTTTTGATGTGACTTTGTGGTCAACGATGTTGACGAAAAAATATTTTTTGGGTTATTTTTCTTGTATTCCAGTGGAATAAGAGCATAATAACAGGAGTTGAGGCACATGATTCATTTTGCAAACTGCCAGTAACGTGTGAGTATTGACTGACTTTCCTCACAGAGGTCAATTACTGCTAGGCTACGGTGACCTTTTAACATGGCATTGGAGTACGAGTTCTGAGCTGGTCAGATTAGATGTGACTCTTAGAAGTTTGCGAACACACTTCACGCTTCTCATTATGTAATATGAAGCAGCCAAAGTGCAGCAAATGGAAACTTGCAGCCCTCATCGGACCAGTAAACATCTTCCACGTGGCACCATCATAAACTGAAACACTATGTGTGTGTGAGTGCGTGTTTCGGTGTGTATGGGGGGTGGTTATTAGAGGTTTTGACTGAAAATCCAGACAGATTGCTTGAACGTAATTGAAGGCTGAAAATATAGGCTCTTCAGTTATTTCACAGTTTTTCCTCTTCTCTCCAGATGAGCTTGGATGATCCCCAACACTGGTACTCTACCATTATCTGCAATTACCATAAAATCATCTATGTTCAAATACAGCACTGTCATCATCTGTCTCCCAATAATATATGTTTTAAGGGGTTTCATTCAGAAAGGCAGGAGTCATCCGGCCCGCAGAACACACACAGGAAGCACTGAGGGTTTGGAGAGTTCAGAGATGATGGTAGGAAGTCTGACTCTCTGGTTTGGCCACTTAGGCAGCAGTGTCTTGAAACAGCGGGAATAGTAGTAGAGCAGCATGCCTTGTGCAATAACTAAGCTGAATGCATTTTTATTTTGTGTGTGGTTTTTTTTGTTTTGTTTCCTGTCACTGCTGCTTTTATAATTCTTTAAGTTCAACAGGTTCACTCTATGTATCACATGACTTGAGCAAGGCTGAAATGATTAGGCTTTGTGCTGCCTTTAGTCACATGGCACTTATGAGAGACGAGTCACCATTTCTCTTTCTGTCCCTTCAACAGACTCAAATGTGCAGTCTATTTTATTAGTGGCTAAAACTAGCAGCATTATTATTCAGTATTGTCATCGCTATTATTATTCAGTATTGTTAGTTCAGAAATCAGTATTATTCAGTAATTCTGCACTAGGACATGGCTAACTGATACCTCATATCATGTGGCTTGTTGTGGGATAATGTATGTTATTACTTTTCTAAGCAATCAGAGTTATTATTTTCACCTGGCAGAGGATAAATCCCATAGATTTGCATTGAAGGCTGGAGCCGAATCATGTCTAGATACTAGACTATCATAGACTTGATAGACTCTTTTGACTTGGACCCATTAGAAAACACCCTAGAAAGCACATAGAACATCTATCAACCTCCTAGCAACCATCTAGAACACCATAGCAACCACCCAGAACACCCTTGCAACCATCTAGAACACCATAGCAACCACCCAGAACACCCTAGCAACCACCCAGAACACCAAAGACCTGGAAACAACACAGAACATCTATCAGCCCACCACCCAGAACATGCTAGCAACCTCCTATTAACTATCTAGAACACCCTAAACACCACAGACCTGGCAACCACCCAGAACACCTAGCAACCGTCCAGACCACCTGGAAACCACCCAGAACACTCAAGACCTGGAAACCACACAGAACATCTATCGATCTCCTAGCAACCATCTAGAACACCCTAGCAACCGTCCAGACCACCTGGAAACCACCCAGAACACTCAAGACCTGGAAACCACACAGAACATCTATCGATCTCCTAGCAACCATCTAGAACACCCTAGCAACCACCCAGAACACCTGGAAACCATACAGAAGATCTATCAATCCGCCACCCAGAACATGCTAGCAACCTTCTAGCAACCACCCAGAACACCCTAGACCTGGCAAACACCCAGAACACCTAGCAATCGTCCAGACCACCGAGAAACCACCCAGAACACCCTAGCAACCACCCAGAACACCAAAGACCTGGAAACAACACAGAACATCTATCAACCCACCACCCAGAACATGCTAGCAACCTCCTATTATCTATCTAGAACACCCTAAGCACCACAGACCTGGCAACCACCCAGAACACCTAGCAACCACCCAGAACACCCAAGACCTGGAAACCATACAGAACATCTATCAACCCACCGGCTAGAACATTCGATCAACCTCCTAGCAACCATCTAGAACACCCTAGCAACCACCATGAAAACCCTAAACCTGGCAACCACCCAGAGCACACCATCTAGTACACCCTGGTAACTACTTAGCAATGCACTGACAACCATTCTTATCACCCTGTACCTTCTTGGTGGTGTCTAGTTGCATCTGACCATAAAACTAAGGATAAATCACAAATATAAAGAGAAACAGCCTCAAAGAATATCCTATTCTTTGTCATTTCCAGCATATATTTTGCCCTTGTAGCTGTTTTGTAAATGATTTGCAAAATAGTTTTACATATCCCAGATTAGGCTCCAGCCATATCCTGCTGAGCTGTGGTGTTGCGTGAGGTAGCGATGTGTGCTATGGAGTACTGGCTGTGTTCAAGCACACCCCCGCTCCTCTTGATAAGAGGTGAGGCACATAAAAAACCTTCATCCACCCCAGCAGCGCAGAGGGAATTAGCATACGTTAGCTGCCTGTGGGCCGAGATTATTGTTCTGTCTTAAATTCAATTTCTTCTACCTCAGGACAAGCCTCTGTACTAGGATTAGCTCTCTCTCTGTGCATCCATCACTCAATGTCCTCAAAGGTGTGTGCCGTCTTCTTCCTGGCTTTGTGGTTAGCGTGTGACATGTTATCAGTCTCTACCTCATGGATTGGGTTTAAATGATTCACGGACATGGCTGGGAACTGGTGTGTGTCAGAGGTGTTGAAGCTTAAATGATCTCTGTGAACTCAACTGTCAACACATGGGCATCTCTAGGATTCATCCGTGTAATGGTGTCACTCTCTTAGTGTTAAATATTGTTGAAATATTATAACGTAGTTCCTGTGTGAACCTGTCTCCAATATCCTATGATAGTTATGAAGACAGCAGGTGTGACCATGTTTGATGTGGAATGGATGTTGTTTGCTAGTAATGGATATGTTGGGTGTTAAAGATAAAGACGTGTAAATGTTCTAAAGACATTTGAGCAGATGAGTTTCATTCTCTTATGAGCCAGTTCATTAAGTGAATCAACATCTGACTCTTTTTCTTAACTACTGGTGAAACTTAAATCTGTTTCATTACTAACTTGCTCTTTGTTTGACAATGTGTAGTTAGAAAAATACATTTGTAACAGTAAATAAATAAGCCAATAAATATTATTATAATATATTATATTATATTATATTATATTATATTATATATATTATATTATATTATATTATATATATATTATATTATATTATATTATATTATATTATATTATATTATATTGTCTTACCAACTTGCAGTTCAGAAAGATATTCTGATGTTATGATTTTCATTATATATACAGTATATGTGCTCACAATACCGTTCAAAGGTTTGGGGTCATAAGATTTTGGTAACACTTTATTTTAATGTGTCCCTGTTACACATTACATGTATTTACTATAATAATAGCCATAAATTAGGCATAATTATATGCAACTAACCAAACCTAATCCTAAAAATATATATATATATATATATATACACAGTAATAGGGACACATTAAAATAAAGTGTAACCAATATTTTAAATGTTTTTAAAAGAAGTCTTTTTATGCATTTATTTGATCAAAAAAAAAACAGTAAAAACTTTAAAAATGACGGTTTTCTATTTTAATATTTTTTTATCGTATTTGTTTTTTTTTATATTTTCATGTTTTTCAGGATACTTTGATTAACAGAAAGTTCAAAAGAGCAGCATTTATTTGAAATGAAACAATTTTGTAACATTATAAAGGTCTTTGCTGTTACTTTTGATAAATTTAGCATGCCCTTGCTGAAGGAAAGTATGAATTTCTTTCAAAAGAAAACAAGAAAAAAAATCTTACTAAGCCCAAACATTTGAATGGTAGTGTGTGCATGTTTTTATTATTAAAAAAGCTAGCCTAGAGTCATCCCAGGCGGTCTGTGTCGTTTGAGCTTGCCTTTTTCCAGACTGACACTGAATATATAGAAATCCCTCTGCAGTTTCAGTATTACTGCATTAAATGGGTTGATAAAATGAGCGGTGACTCACCATATTGAAAACTTGACAACTTGGAGGTATTAACTGAACTGAAGTTTATGGAGAGAAATGTTCTGCGGTGGGTTCATCAGAGACTTATAAAGAAATAAAAGGATCCCCTTGGCTAAGTTAGGCTGAAAAGAGATTTATTGCTATATCTAAAGCAAATACCACTGAGAACTAAGGAAGTTTTTCACACTGGTTAATCATTGACAGTTTTAACCCATTTAAATGCATGCTTGATTATGACCAGAGCTTTATAACAACGCTGAAAAATCAAGATTCTGATGTAAAATACACCTCCAGATTTGACCCCCGGTTCTCATCTGCCAATTTCTCCCCTCTCGCCGGTTCTGCATGGCTGCTAACATGCTAATTGCTTTGTCACAGTTATGTTTTGACAGGAAGATACGCTAATGTAGCACACTAATTAATGGGTCTCTAAATACAGCCAGATTTAGACAAGAAATGCAAATGTGAAATAGGGTCTGATGCAGATGAAATTGTTTGTGCCGAGCGAGACGGTTGGGGCGAATTTCGACAACGCTCCTGGGAGCTCCAGGTGCCCAACTGCAGCTTTACAAAATACCACTGTGAATCCTGAAAGTTTGTGTGTGTTTGTTGTGCCTCAGAGGGGCTAGTTATCTACCGCTTGCAGCCCGGTTCCTCTCGACCTCCCTCGGGCTGAGTGGCCCAGCGTAATTGAGTGCCACCTGAAAGGTTGTTCTGAAAGGTGGGTTATCTGCCCGCTCTAATCCCACAGGAGGACGGCACAGGGGGAGGAAGGGGACAAGCCTCTGAGGGCTGGAGTCCCTTTCTGCCAGCCATAAGGCAGTATGGGAAAAGCCAATTATGGACACAACTTTGAAAATATTAATGACTTGTGGTACCTAGAGATGGTGTAACTCATTATATTTGTTTGCATGTCTACTGTTCTATAAATTACCCAATAGACACATGAGTAAAAGTAAAGATGCTCAAGGTTAACATAACACTTGGAAAAGTACAAGTACAATTTTTAAAGCAAAGGATTTTGCTTGTGCATTTGAAGTATGAAAGAGTGGCATAAATAATGGAATTAAATAATTTGAGCTTTCTTGTGAACACTTTTAAATGATTCCATAAAAAGATTCAATCAGTTTGAGAGTCAGAAATTATTATCTGCATCCCACTTATACAATTAGTGATATATATTATGAGCTATATGATCTACAATCCCACAAGCATTGCGAATGACATAATGAAAAAACAACAATTTTAACAACAATGGTGCAAAGAAAAACTCAGGATTGATAATTATCATTTAATTTATTATGTTTATTGCATTATATTAATGCATATACAAATGTATAAGAAGTTATATGAATAATGAATTTGAGTAAATTGATTTTTCTATAAAGAAAATGTATGGGATGTATGTATTTTTACCTTTTTTATATATATTAAAAATGAAATATGTATTATTATCCATTTTGTGATTAGTAATAATAATAATAATAATAATAGTGATTATTATTATTATTATTATTATTATTAAGAAAAAGAAGAATAGAATAGTATAGAAGAGAATATTTTACTTATAAAACATAAAAATCTATAATAACTGTACAGTCAAAAAATAATAATTGAAAAACTTCAGTTTGTAAAAAACAAAAAAAAATGTGCATATTTCACCCAAAATGAAAATTACTGTGAAAAAAAAATCAAGTTTACAGAGTTTTAGTGTCAGTACTACATTAATTTACTATATATAATGTTGAATATAATGTATAATAATGCAGTGGGAGAATATATGTGGGTCCTGAAAATACCAAATGTCTTATGTTACCAGCAAAAAGTGGCCTACATTATTTTAAATATATCTAGTCAGTGACAGAGTGCAAACATATTCATCTAAAATAAATCTGTATTTCAACGTTAGAATCATTAATATTTTTATTCTGGTGTCACCATTGTCCTGCGTGCATTGGGTTACCAGCACCAAGTTCAAGCCTGTTCATTTCCACCCTCAATGTAATACCAAATTTAGCATTTTAATCAAGAGTAGCCTACATTTTTTGTAATCCTTTTATTATATGTCTTGGAGTATCACAATAATATCGTATTGTGAGTTCAGTATCATGATATGTATCAAATCGTGACATAAGGGTATCGTTACACCCCTAATTTATATATATCCCTAATTAATATACATATATTTTCTAAGTGGAGTATTTCAGAAATCTGTTTTGTGACTATACACCATTGCAGACAGTTAGTCATCATCATGTTGCAGTGGTCAGCTGCAACAGGAGCAGATCGTCTCCGTTCTGTTGGCCGGAGCCCAGCGAGTGTTTGTTTTCTGGTGTGGCCACGACATGCCCTTCAGACTGTGTGCATCAGATTGCACTGTATCCTCGTGCTGTTTGAAGGGAGACGTGTGCGGCACATTAACTTCCAGACAAGCTCAAGGACAAGAAACTGGCTCAACAGAGAATGCTGAGAGTTCACTTTTCTCTTTGTATGTGTGTACACTTGCACTGCTTGACTGCTAAATTTCCTGTGTTTAATATACTTTGTTCGTCTCGTTCTCTTGCAGACGAAACCTTACCAAGCTCTCGCTGATCTTCAGTCACATGTTGGCCGAGATCAAAGCCATCTTTCCAGGTGGACAGTTCCAAGGAGACACATTCCGCATTACCAAGGCAGACGCCGCCGATTTTTGGAGAAGGTCTTTTGGAGAAAAGTAAGTTTGAGTAGTTTTCTTCTTGGTTCCAGATGTATCTGCCAAATCAGATGTGATCTTTCCAGTCTTTCATTAGAGCTCCAATCAATTAAAACTCTTTGTCAGGGAGAAATGCGTTTTCTCTCCTCCATTTAGCAGCGAGTAAGTGGGGTGAACTGTCTGGTCATGTGCTGGAGTGCTGCTCTTGAGTCAGTCCTGTTATTTAGCATACATCTGCACACTAAACCAGACACGACGATGCCTTTCCTAACTGCCCTAGTCCGATATTGTGAGGTGAAGGTCACTGGTTAGCTGCTTTTTTTTTCAGGCTAATGGATAACATTTAGGGTCTTCTGTCTCTGACTTAATTCTGGAATATGAGTTTTTTCAGACAGCTTGATCAGCCTGGGCTTGTTTTTCGGGAAGAGAAATGTAGTACTGCCAGCATATAAATGTAGATAGAGGAGATAACATTGTGGCAGTTCATGCTAGTCGATTAGTAAGATTGGCTAGTTCAGAAGTTTGAAAACTGGGATACGGGCAACCAACAGGAAGTGCTAGGTGGTCCACTGAGAAGAAAATAATATATAAAATAATATAAAAATCATGTAATTCTTTTTTATTGTTTACAGTAGTTTTATGTTTCTTTTAAGGTTTAAAATTTAACAGTACTCTAAAAATGTATAGATGTATATCAGTTTAACTGTTCAGGACAAACAAGAGACTCTTGAACAACCATCACAAAACATAAAAACAGTTGTGGATCATCCAGGTAAACACACACAGTATTAAGAATCAAGGGTATGCAAATTTTTGAACGGGTCATTTTTATAAATTCAGCTATTTTTTGACTATATGTAAAAATCTTTTATGCAAAATATCTTATTCAGGACAGTGCTAAATAAAAAAGAACACACATTTTGCATGATCCCTCTTTTTTTGTTAAAATAATTAACATTTTACAGATTCTGCAACTTTGCAACTTTTGAGCACAACTGTGTTTGTATAAAAAAAAAAAAAAAAAAAAAAAAAAAAAAGATTAAATAAAAATATATATATATATATATATATATATATATATATATATATATATATATATATATATATATATATATATATATATAAAATAATTTTTTTTTTTTTTTTTTAATGGCATTACAAATATCTTTATGCTATTTAACAAAAAATTTGTCATTTGGTTGTATTGTATTGTGTTTTTTATACATAAGTACGTGGTGATTAGTCGACTAGTCTTATATAGTTTTGCAAAGTGTGTTGCTGTGAACATTGTTGCTGAAAGAGAATTTAATTTTGATTATATACGTTAGTTTGAGCAGTTAATCTTTGACTTTAAGGTTATTTTAATTGCTTCTCCTGATAGGAGAAAAAATGAAGTAATAATTTGGAATTAAGCTGATTTTGATTTCCAGCTCAACACTGACAGATCGTCTGAACGATATCTCTAGATCTTTAGGAGGCGTCGTCCGTTTGCAATGTTTAATTAATTTGCAGTATCTGTGGCTGCTGCATATTTTATCTTCTGTTTAATCCAGCAAATCGGAGGGTTAAAGGAAGTGTGAATGTGTGCACGGATACACTGTGCTAGGAACGGAAAGGCCCCGTAATAGGGCAGGTGTGATCAGCTATCCCAGAGAGGAAGAGCAAGAGAAGGGGAGAGAGAAAGAGAGATTTAGGGACGGGAAAAGACTAGAGCAGTCTCTAGTGTGTATCTAGTTACTGCCCTGATATATTATAGATTATTATAAAGGTCTACTTCCCGCTCTGTACAGAGGAAGTGTGCATGAGTCATTGATACGAGAAACAGAGCGGCCTTCCTTTGGCTCTTCTATCTCTCTCTGTGTGGAAATAGAAAGCTCAGCATCCTTATGCCATCAATCCAGAGAGCACTAGAGCTCATATCTGTAGCTTGCAGAGTTACAGTTGCTACGTAGCGAACCTATATAAACATGTCTGTGCGTGTGAGACAAGATAAATGAGCTTGTTTAACCATATATACAGTGGTTTCTTGGTGGAAAATCTTGGTGTGAGGATTTTAAAAAGTTGGAATGAAGAAACATTTCAGATTTTTAGGTCTGCATTCAAACAAGTAAATTAGTGACAATGATTATGTGAACTCTTTGTCAGAAGTTCTTGCTTCCAAGTTGTACAGTTCAGTTAAACTTTTCACTTAAACTCTGAAAATTGTCTTTTGTAATGAAATAGTTTTTATCCTAGTGACAAGTAAGACACGGGGGGGGGAAAGGATGTTTAAACTACCATTCAAAGTTTGGGGTCAGTAAGGTGTTTTTTTTTTTTTTTTTTTTTTTTGATAATATAATGTAATATTAAAAATTTAACATTGATAATATAAGAAATGTTTCCTGAACACCAAATCAGCATATTAAAATGATTTCTGAAGGATCATGTGACCTTTTTATTTTTGATTAAATAAATGCAGCCTTGGTGAGCAACTGAAACTTCTTTCAAAAACATTACAAAAATCTTACTGTCCCCAAACATTTGAATGGTAGTATATTATATAGATTTATGAAATAATAATCAAAGATTATCTCAAAACAAATCTTTCTTTTCTTTTTCTTTAAGAAATCAGTTTTTAAAGCAGAACTAAGTAACTTTTTTTACCTTCATAAATAGTTTTCTAAGTCCTTACGATGGTTAATTGACTTGTGGTGTGTTTGAGGCATGCACTAATCCCCTCTGGCACGTCTACGCCAGAAAACAGCACTTGCAAGTTGAGCTGCGCCGACCCGACATAATCTCGCCACATGTTCATGTTCACGCGAGAGTGACAAAATGCTTTACGGTAATTCAAAAACTGTATATATTATGACTTTATAAGACAATTTCGAAAATTACCCACCTCCATCGAGATTTCTTGTACTGTATTTGCAAAACTACTGTGCTGGTGAGCGTTTTAGTCGTTGTAGTCCAGAGCTGCGCTTGGAGTATTTACGACAGTGTGATTCACTGAAGGAACCTGTAGGGGGAGCTTCGCAAATCTTACTGAGTTCTGCTTTAATGAGGCTTTTTTCTTTATTATGAGACAAACATGCTCATCTTAGAGGTCAATTAATTGTGTGTGTGACTTCCATATTTAATGTATTTTTGTATAACTTATTAGATAGGACAAAAAATTAGCTTCATGACATTGTCATTTGGGGAAAAAAATGCAAAATTAAAGCATTTGCGGTTCATGATCTCAGACTTTTGGACCCTGATGTGTATATATATACTCGTTCTCTAGACCTTACTGGAAACAAGGCTGTTGTCACTGCAGTAATTCTTCTATCAGTTCAGAATGGTTTGAGACTAGAAAGATAATATCAGGCCTTACATGTTCTCTCTCTCTCTCTCTCTCTCTCTCTCTCTCTCTCTCTCTCTCTCTCTGCGTAAGTCTCTTGATAATGGAATATAATGCTTTTACTCAGAATAACCAGAGAATGGAATAAATGTGAGGTTACCTCCCCCTCTCTCATCCGAACACCGTTCTCAGATCAGTTTCAGTTCTGTCTTCAGAAAGGTCTAGCTTAGACTATGATGTATAGACTAACCCCGACCAGATGCAGTGTGGGTATTTGATATGCAGATGATATAATGAGGGGAAAAAAAGAAATCTACATTTTCCTCTATAGTAGCAGCAGGAATTCTTGCTCACCGTTTCCTCATTATCAGTTCATATAAATGTCCTGCTGTTTCCTGAATGACGGGTAGAGGAGAGATTTGTTTTCAAGCTAATTTTTCTTATTAAACTCCCTTCTGTCCGCCGAGACTCAAATCCGTTTTAAATTCTCGTTTAAATGCTGTAAGTGGCCACTAGCCAATAAGAGCACAGTTTCCAGTGGCAACACTGAAGGCCACCGACTGAGCTGCCTGGTTTCTGTCTTACTCTGGCGGCAGCTGTTTAGTGAATTAAAATAATGCGCTCGCTGATTTTACTCTGATAGCATGGAGATTATCACACAACCAAATCACCCCAGAGCAGGCTCTCTGATTCAGAATTTTACCCAATTTGTTTCTTTTAACGCACAGCATGGCTTTGCCGAGGCTTTTTGAAGCCTTTAAATTGATGCAGAAATCTGCCTCCTGACTTGTGACCTGCCTCGCTCTAACTCTCCACCCCTTCCCTCATTTATTTATTGGCATCATGCTATTATGTGTGTGTCTCTACCTGTCCTGGTTCAGTAATTGGCAAGGACAGGGTCCTTAATGAGCTCCCTTTTATTCCATCCACTGAGAGATGCCCTCAGCCCATTAAAAAGTCTTCCTTGATTAAGGGGTCAGCTATTCTAATAAATGTAATTAAACTAGATCTCGTCTTTCTTCACAAAACTCTTCTGTCTAGCTACTTGATGTGCATCAGAGACAGTTTAAAGGGAAATATGCGCAGAAAAATTACTTGTAACGCTCCATATTGGATATGTAGGGTATTTATGAGCCAAGTTTTATTTCGGTGCCCTCCAGTAAACCCACTAGATTGATTCATTGTTTTCTTTACCGCACTGACCGACGTTTAGCAAATGTATCAGAGGCCAGAGTGAGTTTCCTTATTCCTGGTGATGCATCAGCACTTTTGTGCTGTTTCGCTGTGGCTGCTGATTAATACATATGCAAAACACAATTTTGCTATGGAAAAATTCCACGCTAAACTGAAATTTAATCATGCTGAGGATGCATAATGCACAGAACTCATGACATGATGGAAATGAGTTTGAATGCTGAGTTGATAAAGCTTAGGGAAATCAACCTACATGTGACTTATTATTGTCTCTACATTTAGTTAAAGCTAGGATATTTTAACATGAAAAAAATTGAACAGCACCTTTGAAGCGTCGGTCAGAATTTAAAAAAAGCTTTTTGTTTTTCCATGCTCACCAAAGCTGCATTTATTTGTTGAAAAATACAGTAAAAACTGTAATCAGATAACATCTTCCAGTGAGTCATATAGGAAGGGAATTTGAATATTGTTAACTTTTATTTAAGAGCAGTAGAAGTCAAGAAGTTGTCATTTAGATAATTAGTTAATCATGTGTTTAAGAAAGGTTTCTGTACGTGTTGAGACTTAGCCAGCAGGCCACTGCCCTCTTTAATAAGAATCAGCAGAGCCGATGTTTCCTCATTAACCTGCTGGTCTGTCTGATTCATTGTGGATCTTCGACGCCATTGTCTCTTTATTGTACTGATTAACAGGCTCTGATCCTCAATCCAATCACAAGAATGATGGGTAATACTCTCTCAGGGTGGCTGACACCGTCAGATTGTCAAAACGAGTCTGTTTTCTTGTCTCACCTGAAGGACTGATATGACGTGCCATTAGCCCGAAGTGCTTTTTTTTTTTTTTTTTGTTAACCAAGAAAAGAGAACTAACTTTTAAGAAGCCACATCTCTGCTTTGTCTTTTCTTTTTCTCAGAGTATGTGTTTGTGTCTGAAAGTGTTTGCTGGTCAATTTGTGATGGTCAGTGTTTATGAAACTGTTCTTTAGAGAAGTCGAAGCAGTGTGTGGGTGGCACTTTTCTCCACATGCTCTGCTGTTTACATCAGAACTTCCATTTTGTGGCTGTCATAGACCACCAGGGGAATGTATACAACATTTTTACAGTACATGAATAAGAGTTTACAGTCATAGACACAGATACAGTATAAGAACTTGCGTTCTTAGTCATTCTGGTGAACGTGTTGTTTTTTTTATTTTGTACACACGCATTTTACACGTTTGAGGAACCCTCAGACTCTCAGCTAACCCATGGAGTCCCAGTGTAAAATGTTGTTTTGAATATTTTCACTAAATTTATATATTGCTTTAACATGTCATTGCAGCAGCACACTCATGGCACCCACTCCTATTTTCAAAAGAAATATCTATACTTCAATGTTTTCACTAGCACTACTTTTATATATTGCTTTAATATGTTATAGCAACACACTCATGGCAGCCACCATTTTTTTTCTTCAGAAATATCTGTTTTTTCAACATTTTCACAGGCCAGTGCCTGAACTATTTGATGTCTGATTTAGTACATGTTCATAGCCCAAAGCAACTGGATGTATTTCAAGCAGGATTTACACAAGTCTAATCCCAGTGTGCATTTGTGTGTTTTGTGTGGTTCCAGGACAATAGTGTCATGGAAAATGTTCCGGCAGTGCCTTCACGACGTGCACCCCATCAGCTCCGGGTTGGAAGCCATGGCTCTGAAATCTACCATCGACCTCACCTGCAATGACTATATCTCCGTCTTTGAGTTCGACATCTTCACTCGTCTTTTCCAGGTAACTCCTGAACTCCTCACCTCCCACAATTGCATCCAACCCATCTCTCAATTTCTCACCACGACAAACGTGTTAGAACTGCATATAAGCTAACATTTAAATGTCAACTACTTTCTCAAAACAGCTAATAGTAATAATGAAAGCGATACGGCAGGATCACCCTTGTTTTTCTCTCTCCAGCGTGGGCCGATCTACTCATTCTGTGGAGAAACCTTGCACAGTCGTCTCACAGATAACCACGATTAAACTGAAAACATCAAACATGTCTCAAAGTTTCGTAGTCATCACGTCTCCTGTCTCGATGATGGAAAATAGTGCTAAGACTGGGGATCACCTCTGCAAATGAGTGTAGAGTGGGAGGTTTGTTTTACGCAGAGGAATCCCTTAGAAAAACACACCTCATCTTTAACCACAACACACACATGCTTACAAACCTGTGTTTGCACAAGCCGTATTACGGATCGGTTGCAAAACACCCACTTTTTGTCTACCTACTCAAGCCTTTGCTGCAAAAATACTAAAATTCCCATAAATGTGTTGGAAGGACCTGCATCATTTCATTAGCGTGGATTTGTTTATGTGGGTGAGTCAATCAGTGAGCAATATGGAGTTTTTATCTCATGCCATGCTTCTAATCGTCGTGTGACCTTCCCCCGGCTGAATCACCACGCACGACCCCAGCTACCTTACAGCCAAAGCCAACAACACTCCACCCTGCTCATTTGAACATCCAAACGTTTCTTTGTAGCTCTTCTCCAGATTTTTAGATATTGCTTAAGTCTCGTTTGGGTTAGTCAGCTTGAATGGGAAAGAGGAGACAGAGCAAACTTTTCCATTTTACCACATATTCACAGTATCAAGAGTCTCAGCTGCTTTTTTTTTAGTTCTGACATGTCAAGATGAGTTTATTTGAGAATACACAGAGAAACAAAGTATTGGACTTTCAAGTCACTTTTTAAAAAATGTCTAAATACTGTTATCAAACTGCAGTCCATGGGCCATAAAGGTGTACTAGGAGATCTGCAGAAAATATGTAATAAATATGTTTTATAAAATATGTCTTTAGGGCTGTAAAATTGAATATTTTAACTTATAATATTTATGTGTATAAATAATAATAAATACATATTTATATTTTAATATATTTTTTATTGCAATTATATGTCAAAATATGCTATACTTTACAAATAAATCTGTATTAAATTCAAAATCTTCCTCCTTTTATACAAAAAATATACATCTAAAATGAACTGT
The DNA here is from genome assembly GCF_018812025.1 of Megalobrama amblycephala. Lineage (NCBI taxonomy): Eukaryota > Metazoa > Chordata > Actinopteri > Cypriniformes > Xenocyprididae > Megalobrama > Megalobrama amblycephala. The sequence continues at coordinate 49,789,048 of NC_063045.1, forward strand.
GATTTGGGGAAAAAAAGTAATTTAATAAAAAGTAAATATTTCTAGATAATATTTTACTTATTGCATTGTACAGTGACAATATAAAAGCTAATTATTTAATGTAAAAAAGCCTTTAAATAATAACACATTTTTCCTCACATAGTAACAGATCTATAGATGAAAACATATTTAGGCAGGGGATAATCATATTTGGGAGTCCTTAGCATTAAAAATCCCTGCATTAGATAATGCAATTCAAACCAAACAGCATCAGCAAACAAATTATTGGAAATCTTTATCAGAACTAACTTCACTTTTCTTTAGATGTTTAATGGAGAAAGTCACTTCCCCATTACCATTATGCACTAACAATAAAGAACCTTTTACTTCCTGAAAGTGTTCTGCTCCTTTTTTTTCCTCATTTTGAACAGCATATATTGTAGTTTATAATTTAACACACTTCTTTTTGTTAAATTTTTAGTTTGAAAATTGTGTTTGAGCTCTTTCTTTGAACTAAATAGCACATGGTTTGATTTTTTTTTTTTTGTTTTTTTTTTTTGTTTTTTTTAATTTTTTTTTTTTTTAAATAAATGCCTCTAAATTGGATTTAGATTGAAATCTGATTGTCTGATTAGATAGAATAGTCATACATTTTTAACTATGACTTGAGTGTTCAAATACTTTTTGAAGTTGATGTATGTCCAGCTACAAGGCACAGTAGTATACCTAGTTTAGTCTTCTTGATTTTACCATCTGGGAGGTCAGTGATGGTAAAAATGAAACATATGCTGATGCATTCCAGTTTGACTTCTGTTTTCGGGGCTATTTGAAGTATCACAGATTACGGACTTCCTAAACTCACTACCTCTCTCTTTAATTCTTTTCTCTTCCCTATAGCCATGGGGCTCAATCCTGAGGAACTGGAACTTCCTGGCGGTCACGCACCCAGGATACATGGCCTTCCTGACTTACGACGAAGTGAAGGCACGTCTGCAGAAGTACATCAACAAACCTGGCAGGTACAGACTAGTCTGCGTGCGTGTGTGTGTGTAACTGGATGGCTGTAATAGACATACCATCTGCTGTGTTGCGCAGGGCCAGCCAGCTGTTTCTCCAGTCTGGCAGACGACCCCGCTTGCATGGGAAAGTGGGCGAGGCGGAGATGTTAGCTTATTACAGGAGTCTCTTTGTCTGTGCTTATGCTCTTGCCAACTCTTGTTTGTCATTTAGCAGGCACTGGTTCTAGGATCTAGGATCAACATAACCTGGAAATGAACTCATGACCTTTGCATTGGTAACCCAGATTGTACCGTACCAGTACGCCAAGGGTGGCGGACAGTGCCACAGAGAGACAGCGGTAGTTAAATCCAGTCTGTTTGGATTAGCTGATTAGAGAAACAGCATTGCATCTGTGCTGAAACAACTCTGAGGTCCAGAGCCAGACGGCAGGCACGATTACACACTGGTTAGAGTCGTTTAACGCAACAGCAAGATAATAGCAAGGCCATAAAATAAGAAACTTTATGGGAAAGGACTCCTCCAGTTTGATTTTCACCAGGAAAGTGGGTCTTTTTAAATGGCTGATGTGGGTTGGAGAGATGCGGCTAAACAAACAGACGGAAGTCGAGGACGGTGGGTGGTCGAGCAGAACTGTATGCAAATACCAATCTACTGAAGAGGAGCAGCAGCTGTGTGTGTGCGGTTAGAGAAGGTCATGGCAGCACCCAAGGGGACTATATGTGTTTCACGCTGTTTGTCTACCCACAACAGTCACCTGGCAAAATCATGCTCTTGACACGCTAGATGTCATATTTATATCAGGGCAGTGTGACATGAGAAGCAGGGCCCGTTAGTGCGGAAACACATACTTGCTGCCTCAGTAGTCACAGTAGCTCAGAGCTTTTTATGATCAGTGTGTGTCTTTGCGTGTGAAAAGTCTGAGGGTATTTGTGAGTTAGCTTGATTCCCCTGACAATTTGGTCATCTGGTCATCCACATTGAGTCTGTACTCTGGGCCTACTAGGACGCGTGTCTGCCCGGTACCACAGTGCAGAATAACCAGCCGTAGGAAGTTAAATTACCCCAAGAAACAAATATTACTGGCTGGAAGTGCATTTTTGAAGAAAACCCTTGTCGCATGAAAGTAAATGAAGACTGAGGCCTGAAAAAAAGTGTTATGAAAGCATGATGAAAGAGGTCTTCTGAACTTAACTTTGTGTGATGAACATACAGAAATTGAAATCGTTACTCACTGAAAACCTTGAAATCTGTCCTGTAGGTCTTCTTGGGACGTTCATGAGGGAAATAGCAATGTCCAATTCATGAACAAATCATTCTTTTGAAAAGGTTCTTTTTAATGAATTGTTCACAAATCCAATTTATTATGATTTGTTCATGAATCAAACCGATTTAATTCATGAGTTCAGCTCACTAGAGTCGGTGATATGTTCACAGTGGTTAACAGCTCACTGGAGGGAAAGATTTTCAGTGAAAAATAACTTACATTTTGCTACACAAAGCTGTCGTATGAATTCAGTAGGCTTGTGATATAAGTCATATGGAGCACTTTTCTGATACTTAAATGGTAATTGTACTCATTTTTTCTACCCTCAAAGCTTCAGTCCCCATTCATTCTAATAGCAAGGAAAGTTTTGTCAAAACTGAATTGACTAAAAGCAAGTCTCTTAGACTATGATCTATCCTGGGACAGATGGGTTTTGCTCAACTGTGCTCAGATTTCAGAGTAAAAACTGACATAAAATCAGTCAAATTCAATTACAAAAAAACAAAAAAACTTTGAAGCCATTTTCTTCAGTTTCAGTATTGATATAGTTACTGAGTTTGCTTATCCTCTAAATAAAAAGTGTCAAAAGGCAAATAATAGTGATCCTAATAGTAAATTATGATTAAGGAAAGGCACTTTCAGTAAAAATGGCAGTAGCAAGTCTCATATTAAACAAAAGCGAGACAGAGTGAGTGACAGAGAGGGAGAGTTGAGTTGGAAGTATAGGGAGTGTTAACAAGAGTGTAGAGATTATACAATGTTTCCCCCATGTGTGAAAAGAGCCATGTCCAGTGTGAAAGCAGCACAGTGGAGCATTATGGGATTAATCACATTTAACACAGAGAGCTCCATTCATCCCTAGCAGCTGCATTAGAAATAACTCTAATGTAAGTCTTGCAACAATCCCTTACATCAGGCCTTGACCTTTTCACGTGATGAGTCAGTGTGTGTGGTCTTATGTCTCAAAATAGTGGCTCAAACATGACAAAACATGACTTTTTGCTTGCATTTACCAAATCAAATGTTCTTATTTTGGCTTTTCTAATCTTCATCTAATCCATTTTATTCAAAAGGATGTTAAGGTTGTGACCTCACATTAAAGTTTGAACATTTACCATTGCAAATCGAGTGCTGTGCACCCGCATTCAAGTATAAACTTTTCCACCTCCTGCTGAGAAATGTCAACCTGTTCTCCATCCATTTCTCGATCAGCCAAAGTTTTTCTTTTTTCCAGCCTCGGTGCCAGCCTGTGACACCCTGACGCTGTGGGATATTGAATGGAAAGGTTCAGTCTGGTACCAGCTAGTCTCTTAATCCTGGCTGAATTTGTTGTTCAGCAGTTGCGTAACCAAAAGACCTATTTGAATAACTCCAAAAATGTGCTTTTTGTTTCCTCTTACATTTCTCAGTAAAGGGGCATGCAGAAGTAAACGTTATCCATATGGTTCTGTTTTTCTCTTCAGTGTTTGTCAAAGCCTTCAATTATTTCAGAATTGCTGTTATGATATCAAAACTGTTATGAATTGGTATTGTTTTCAGTTTCTACCCAAATAAATATTTTCTTTAACGTAATTAACCCAAGCAGAGGAAAGGCTCAAGACCATGCCGACATGCCGCATTTTCCACTGCGACAGAAGCATGCTAAAAACATTTGTGCTTTGCTGTTTTTAGTAATGTTATGTGTCAGCTGGTTTGGTATGTTTTATCTCTTTCTCGCACTGTCCCCAGCTACATCTTCAGGCTGAGTTGTACGCGGTTAGGCCAGTGGGCCATCGGCTACGTCACCAGTGACGGTAACATCCTGCAGACCATCCCACATAACAAACCGCTGTTCCAGGCGCTCATCGATGGATGCAGAGAAGGCTTGTGAGTACCTCAGTCAGCTTAAACTATTACACAAACGTCAGAGTCTTTGATCTTTCTTTGATTTAATGTCGTCTAGTCAGTGGGACTGAAGACGGGTGGGTTATATATGTCAATATATGAATAAGGCTGAGCTCATAAATATTAATTTGCTCTTACCAAATTTGCTGATGCTCCACACTGATTTGGCATTCTAGTTTTATGTTTGATCAGATATTTTTGTTACCTTTTATGTCCAACTTTATCTGCATACAAACCATACACTAGCATAAAGCAATATATTTTGTTACAACAGGTACCCAGCTCTTTATATAAAGTTGAATAAATACTACAGTATATGTGTATATGTATGTGTGTATATAATATAATATAATATAATATAATATAATATAATATAATATAATATAATATAATATAATATAATATAATATAATATAATATAATATAATATAATATAATATAATATATATTTACACTACCGCTCAAAAGTTTAGGATCGGTAAGATTTTTAATGTTTTTAAAAGAAGTTTTGTCTGCTCACCAAGGTTTAATTTATTTAATTAAAAATACAGTAAAAACAGTAATATTGTGAAAAATTATTACAATTTAAAATAATTGTTTTCTATTTGAATATATTTTACAAAGTAATTTATTCTCATGTTGGCAAAGCTGAATTTTCAGCATCATTACTCCAGTCTTCAGTGTCACATGATCCTTCAGAAATCATTCTAATATGATGATCAGTTCCTCAAGAAATATTTGTTATTATTATCAATGTTGAAAACAGTTGTGTACTTTTTTTTCAGGATTCCTTGATGAATAGAAAGTTCAAAAGAACAGCATTTATCTAAAATACAAAGCTTTTGTAACATTTTACACTACTGTTCAAAAGTTTGGGGTCAGTAAGAATTTTTATTTTTATTTTTTTGAAAATAAATTAAAACTTTTATTCAGCAAGGATGCATTAAATCAATCAAAAGTGGCAGTAAAGACATTTATAATGTTACAAAAGATTAGATTTCAAATAAACACTGTTCTTTTGAACTTTCTATTCATCAAAGAATCCTGAAAAAATATTGTACACAAATATTTTGTACAATTGTAAACAATAAATGTTTCTTGAGCAGCAAATTGACATATTAGAATGATTTCTGAAGGATCATGTGACACTGAAGACTGGATTAATGATGCTGAAAATTCAGCTTTGCCAACACAAGAATAAATTACATTTTAAAATATTTTCAAATAGAAAACAGTCATTTTAAATTGTAATAATATTTCACAATATTACTGTTTTTACTGTATTTTTAATTAAGTAAATGCAGCCTTGGTGAGCAGACAAAACTTCTTTTAAAAACATTAAAAATCTTACAGATCCCAAACTTTTGAGCGGTAGTGTATATAATAATATAATATAATATAATATAATATAATATAATATATATATAATATAATATAATATAATATAATATAATATAATATAATATAATATAATATAATATAATATAATATAATATAATATAATATAATAATATACACACACACACAACTTTTTTAATTAAATTAAATGAGATGATATAAAATGAAAGAACTAAAAAAAATTAAATTGAAGATTATTTAAACCAAATATTAAATTAAGTTAAATTAAAATAGTGGAGCATTAATTGGCTATTTCATATTTCATCTATATAAGTACAAGTAATTATTGCCTGCATCTGAGCCAGCAGTGGTACATATTTTAATATTAACTGACTAAGCTTGATTGAATGGGCCAAAGATGGGGTTCTGGCGCCCCTGTGTCCAGGTCTGCTCATTTTGTCCCATTTTCCTGGAATCAACTACCGTAGTTCTTCTGTGAAGCATCCTCAGCTCAATATGTTCTGGAAAACTGGCAGTATATCTTGTAAACACACACGCACACATACACACACACACTCCTCTTTCTCTTCATTGGCAGGTGTCTTACTGGCATGTCTGTTTGAGGTGTCATTTACAAGTTTTAGCTGCATGTAGCTGTCACTGTTGCTGTGTCAGCTGTCTCTAAACCACATCACACTGGCTTGTGGCTCTGTCTGCCCGGACTAGTGCCACATGCCAATCTCACACCATCTGAGCTGTACCATGCTCACCCATTAATTTCAGATAATGAATCTGATATGCATGCATAACGCTAGTGTCTGGTATAGGAACTTCACATATAAAGAACACATTGATTATGTTAATAGACACGTGTCTATCACCAGGCACACACAAGAAACTGATTTCTAAAGAATTTGAACTCCCATCATTAAATTTATATGCATTTTGTAGTGTTTTTAGATCATTTGATTATGCTTTCAGCCATCAATAACTGCTATCAGTTTCATTTAACACATTTTATCATGTCGAAATCTATTCTGCTGCATTCTTTCCTCACAATCAGCTTAGAAAATGCAGAAAAAAGTCTGCAGATTTTGTCTGTACCTCTCTCTCTCTCTCTCATCTGATTGCCCTAGCCGAGAGGTTTGATCCCTGCTGTAAGTGCAGTGGTATAGACATCGGCCGTGATTGGCTGGACTGTGGAGGTGGCCCAGTTTCACAGCACTGCTAATAGAGATGCCACAGAGCCAGTTGCACATGAGGACAAGTCTCTTAACCTCATACTCTTTCTGCTGTCTTTCTCTCCATCTGTAGTTATCTGTTTCCAGATGGGCGCAGTTATAACCCAGATCTCACAGGCCTGTGTGAACCCACCCCACACGACCACATTAAGGTCACACAGGTTAGTAACTGATGCACGTTTGAGTTGGCTATATATGATTTTTTTCATCTTCGTCATCTATTTTTTTTTTTACCTCTCCTTTTTTTTTTTTTGGTCTATTCAGGAACAGTATGAGTTGTACTGTGAAATGGGCTCTACGTTTCAGCTGTGTAAGATCTGCGCCGAAAACGATAAAGATGTAAAGATTGAGCCATGTGGTCACCTTATGTGCACTTCCTGTTTGACGTCATGGCAGGTATGTATGGACGTGTTTTTATACTTCACTGCTGTATTTAATTTGTCTACTAACAATGGCTGGACATATGCATGGACATGTATATACGTACATCACAGGAGATTTCTGTCAGTTTTTTTCTGAACATGATTGGAATAAGAACATTTGTCTCAGTAAGGCTAATTTCATAACTAGCTTTTTTTATGTAATGTAAATAAACAATAAATACAATTTTCGCACATGTATAGTTTTACAAAATTACAGGTTGATTTAGAAATGATGCACAAACAAATTCTACTAAAATTGATAATTACCTTGATTTTGCTATTGCTTTGTATGCTAACTTTATTGGAGCGGAGTTGTTTGGGGCAGAAATGGGGTGGAAATGATGGCACAACTGTGTGACAGTCATAATCTTTAAAAAAAATAATTTACACAGAATAAATATTTAAAAGTTTTTTTTATTTCAAATTATTTCATTTGTAATAATTTATTATTTATTATCATAATTATTTTTTTTATACTTTATTTACAAGTTTACACAACCCTTGTGTAACAAATAGGAGGAAAGTTATATTTTATTTTATTTTATTTTATTTTTATATTATATTATATAAAGCCCCTGAAGTGGAAGAAATATCCATATACAATGTATATCTGAACCACTACACCACTGCAGCTTTTCACACAGCTGTGCTCATGCATGACTTAAACGTGACTTATTTGCATGCGCTATGGGGAAACTCTTTGCATCACATGTAAATGCTTCAGTGACGGCCAGTGCTCAGCTAATGGATCTAGTTAAAAGTACTTTAATGGCATGCTATGACCTGAATACTGAGCGTCATCAGGGCTCAATGGAGAACGAACAGCAGGTAATCTGTCTCTCCTTCACCCTTGCATTTGTCCTGATCACAAATGCAAGCGGCACGACAGCGGACAGGTGAAGGAAAGGCAGATAGGGCGGAAAATGTGTCCTATCTGGTTGCATTTATCTTCTGGGTGTGTGTTTCTGTGTATTAATGTGTGTCAGTGTATGATTGTGATTGAGGATGTTTACATGGGTGATGTTAGAGTGATGTTACACATGTGAGGTGAAGTGTGTATGTGTTTACATTTTAAGTACTGGCCGAATTGCCAGAAATGTTCAGATCTAGGGTGTTGTCCGAGCATCAGAGCTTCTCTTAGGATAAACAGATACTTCGGGGCCATGGTAGGGCCAGATAAACTTGGACGCTTCAGCCAGATGCATGCTGTGTGTGTATCTTTGTTTGTTTTTTCTTTTTATAATGGAAACTTCACTCACTAAAGTTGATCTGAGAATATTTCCGATTTGAGTCTTGGTGCTCATGTGGGCCAAGCAGGTTCGAGTCTGACCAGCAACATGCCCTTGATCCCATCCCCTCTTTCTCTCCCCAATAATATATTATTCTTCATTATATCTCTAGAAAATTAAGGGAAAAGCAGTTTTTTTTTTTCCTGTCGGGCACAGTAGATTTCTCTCTGCTACCATCAGGATTTCTGAGAGGCTGGAGCTCAAATTTGTGCTCATTGACCATGAACCAGTGTTCTTTACTGCATGAACATTGAAGTGAAGCGCTCAAGTTAATTGAATTCAAAAGTGCACTTCATCGTAACAATACAGTGGCCCCCAAAACTGATTTGTATGAATGCCAGTGCCTTGAATAACAAAATGTCAAAAAAAAGTGCCATTTATTTTAACAGAAAGATAGCACAAGCTCACATTTTTCAAGCAAAACATTTCAGAAAAATGAAAAAAAAAAAAAAATATATATATATATATATATATTGGAAAAATAGTTTGATTTTACATTTATAAAATAGTAGACATACTGCTCAAATTTAAGATTAAAAGTATTCATAAACTTTCTGGTTGGGAAATGTGAGTGTAGCAAGTGTTTACTTGTTTGTTCCATATTTTAGTGTGAGAATAGGTGAAGAAGGATGTCATCTTTCCTTCAGGTTAAAATTGTTGTCACTGAACACACATTGTCACAACATATCTAAAATGACATCTAGAACGCCTCAGCTGTGGTCCATCACAAGTCCATTCTTGGATAACAAGAGACATAATACTAGTGCTTATGTGGCTTTTTGAATCTCCTCTGGTGCTGTTCACCCTCTTATTATTATAAAACAGCCAGGGTGGCTTCCCTTTTAACCTGTCACCTGCCTATAAAAGGAACCTGACCGTTAAATAAACAATTGAACCGGTTGAGAGCCTAGAGAAGTATCATCTCACCTCCTAGCTGGAAGGAACATTAATATTCATTGCTATTTTTCTGGTAAGTTTACGAAAACACAGCAGTGAAGTCTTGATGGTGGCTATCCTTTAGAAATCTCACTCTTTTCTCGTTTTAATGGCCTTGTTTTATGCCAAGTCAGTTCGGGTGTGTTTCTCTCTTTCCGTTTAAGGGTTCTAATTAGGATTAGGTTTCAAACGATGCTTTGATGTCTTTCCATGACCCTTCAACCAGATGGCAGCCATGATCATCTTTTGTTCTTGTAAATATCGACACACTTTGATTCTCAGAGTTTAATAGAGGAAATGAAAGATGATTGTTGTTCATTTTGCCATGTGTAAGCCGTCTCCAGGCCGTATGGAGCCGTGCGACATGGAGGAGTGGCCTGCGTGTGTGTCTGTCTTGCTTTGCTGTTTCCTAAATCGAAAAAGAGAAATTCGGTACCCGGCCTGAGGGGGTAGCATGTGCGTTCCAGCTGTTTGTAATCAAACATGGCTCTTCAGATCCTGCCAGTAAAGAGTTTCCTCATGGCCAAGGCATATTTCCACAACAGTCTGTCAGTGTTTACAGCACTATACAAACAAGCAGACTAGAACCGTTGAGGTTGATATCAGCGGAGGTACTACACCGTGTGCGTGTGCACATGTCTGTTTTAAGTAAGAGGCGGTTTTCTGGACAAGTGTTGGAGCCTTTGTGTGTGTATGTTTGAGAGTGCACGTTACTAGTGTTTGAAAGTTCACTCAGTGTTTCCTCGACTCTTTTCTGCAGGATTCCGACGGTCAGGGTTGCCCGTTCTGTCGCTGTGAGATCAAAGGGACTGAGCCCATCATTGTGGATCCATTTGACCCACGCAATGAAGGGGCCAAGTGCTTCTTCCTGGACCACTTCAGCTCCCCATTGCTGGACCTGGATGACGATGATGACAGAGAGGAATCGTTGGTCATTGACCACATCAAGAAGGTACAAAATCCATGAGATTCCCAACATATCAACATTGATCCTAATTACTTAGACTACTGTTTAAAAGTTTGGCATTTGTCACATGATCCTTCAGAAATCATTCTAATATGCTGATTTGGTGCTCAAAAAACATTTCATAATGTTGAAAACAGTTGTGTTGCTTAATATTTTTGTGGAAACCATGATAGATTTTTTTTTTTTTTCAGGGTTTTAAATATATTAATGAAAAATTTTTTTTTTATAACATTACCTGCTGTCACTTTTGATCAATTTAATGTGCTTTAGCTGAATAAAAGTAAAAAAATTTTAATAACCTCAAACTTTTGAACGGTAGTGTATATGTATTGAATATGAATTCTTATTAATTCTGTACGCTTAATATTTGTTCATGATCTTATTGTGAACAATTCATCAGGGCATCAAGATAATACAATTATTGACCACATAATATTTTACCTAAATTTATTAACTTGTTCACCTCTGACACAACTTTCTTTTTTGGATGAGTTCACCAAGCCCTTTTATTTTTCAATCCTTCCCATCCATTCTGCTATATAATGGCCACTTTTCATGACTCAGTCAATTCCTGATGGATAAAATCAAACTCAGACCTATTTTTTTTTTTTTTTTCACTCTGGAATACGTGTTGAATGCATTTCATGTTGATTTTAAGTCAAAACACTGTCTGTTATCACACTTTTACAAGTCTGTTAGAAGTTTGTTTCTGCCCAAACCTGCTCAGTAGATATTCATCATCAGTAGATATTCATTCAGCACTGTTGTCATCCCATACCAAATCTTTTTTTCTAGTGGTTTTAATCTTATCCTTCACTGGACTTCAAAGAGACCTATATCCTGCTTTTATATAGGTGCAAGAGCCTCCTGCTCTTCACCAGAATAAATGTCAGTCTCTTTTATTAGAAAAAGAAACCTGTCGGAACCTGCCTTACGAGGACACAGCCTCCGCAGCTCCACTGAGTAGATTCATTAAATGCTAGAGCTTGGAGAGCAATAGAGGGCACCTTCTGGCAGGAATGTTTTTAAATAGAAATGCAAGATATTAGTCTTTTTCTCTTCCCATAATGCCCTTGCAAGGGAACGTGTAGAGGATATTGGCTTCCTAGTGAGTGAGAACTTGTTTGTACAAAGCTTATTTTAGCAGCGCTTTCCCTCTGTATATTTTTTTGTGCAGTTTGAACAAAAGCTGTTCAGCTGCAGTTGCTCTGTTCATGGATATGCTAATGAGACTATTAGATGATTAGGAAGTTGAATACCCTAACCTGCCCGATGCAATTCATGGAGGTAATAGCCCATTAGGATACCTTTGTACGCAATCATGATGATGGGTAATAATGAGTTTGTCATTTTTCTTCTCTTTGTACTGCTGTCGTGTTTATTTCAAGCATTTTATCTCAATCAAGACCAAGACCTGTGCAACATCAAGTCTGTATTTATCTTGATTTTAGATTTTCTAAAAAAAGAAAAGAAAATGAGTACTGCTTGATTGTGTAAAACTCAATCGGATGGATGATTGCCAGGCTGTTGTATGTGGTCTACTGTATGCGGTCTCTTAGGTGATCTAAATGTTTTTCTTGGTGGTCGCAAGGCAAATTCTAGATAAGTGGTTTTCAAATGAGGCCAGGACCCAGGGTAGTTAAATCCTGTTGGGGATGGTTAGGGATCAACAAACTTCCAAGGGGACCTATTTTTAAAAAGACAAAACAAGCTTTAAAATAAGCCAAAGCAGATAAAATCAAGATCAAAATCAACCGGCATCATATTTCTTATTTTAATTTGTTCTCTCGGAAACTTAATTTTAAGAATGTGATTCTAGACCTGGAGAAGTCATGGAAATTAATATAATGAATATGAATTTCTCTAGCAATGTCAAATTCTAAAGTATTTTATCAGGTGGAAACTATTTTGCAAGTCAAAATATTAAAAATAAATAAATAAATAAATAAATAAAAATCCCCATAATTAAAAAAGTGTAAACCCTGAAGAATAATAAAACCTTTTGGAATTATGGAATTTATTTATTTTAATTATTTTCTTTAATTATTTAATATATATTTCTCTTGTACACCGTAAAAAAAAAAAAAAAAAAAAAAAATATATATATATATATATATATATATATATATATATATATATATATATATATATATATATATATATATATATATATATATTTTTTTTTTTTTTTTCATGATTTGTTATCACAACATTTTTTTTCTTTTGTCAAATCAACTTAGATAATTAATGTGGTTCAGAAAACATAATATTTTGAGTTTCTCTTGACTAAACCAGTCGTGTCATTGTATTAACTCAAATTTTTAATTTCAATGAACTCAAAATTTTAAGACAACCAGGTAACTTACTTTTTTAAGTTAAACCAACAATTCTTTTTTACAGTGTACTTTAGGTAAATAATCATTACATGTCATTGTCATTGTCAGTACAGCAGAAGTACCAGAAATATCTTTGGGGGCCTTTGAATATTATCTTTGACAATAATGTCTCAAAAATGTTGTGAAAAACGATCAAGGCAGTTTCTTAATAACTTTCCCAAGATATGACTGTGATCTGAACTTCAGTGTAATTCTATTGGATTTTTTTTTCTGTGATTTTAATCTTAAGGTTATGGATATGAAGAAACCCTGTATGAACAATAATAAAAAAGGTGCTTGTCTTTTCAAACCCTACTAAATATGTCATAAATCACCATTAGTGTTTTTCTCTTTCTTTTTTTTTTTTTTTTTGTGTAGTCCATGGAGATCCAGAACTCTCCGATAATGTCTCCGAACTCATCCCCTGTGTGTGAACGCCGGAAAACCGCTGCAGATCACATGGGCCCACACTTGAACATTCCACCCGTACCGCCCCGCCTTGATCTCATCCGCTCTCCCGCTCCCAGCCCCACCGGCTCTCCCAAGGTATCTTATTGATCATGATAATTATTTTGATTCTCAATTTAATTTTTTGTTTTCTAATATTTCTCTTTTCTCTTTGCAGTCATCTCCAGGCATGTCCAGAAAACAGGACAAGCCCCTCCCTGCCCCTCCACCCCCACAGAGAGACCCCCCTCCTCCTCCTCCGCCAGAACGCCCACCTCATATCCCTCAAGAAGGCCGGGCCGCCTGGCTCGTCACCCCTTCGTCTGGCCTTCCCAGGGACCCTAGAGCGCCCCTGGAGGCCTGGAGCCCTAAAGACAGCACTGCTCTGTCAGACTGCAGGACGTCTGCTGCCGACCGCTCACCCAAACTCGCCCATGCCGCCCCTGCGCACATCAACGGAAGACCCCTCAGCTGCTCCGGTGCGGACTTGGGGTTGAACCGGACCAGCCACAGACTGAATGCGCAGTCAGAGTGTAGCAAGGTTAGGAAAGCACACACATTCCTTCTGGATCATGCGGATCACGATCACATGAGCTCGTTTTGGAGAGCGACACTTTATATTAGGGCTGGAATGTCCTTCTTTGATAAGCAGAGTCAAGAACATGAGATAAGAGCAGAAAAATGACTGGACATTGTGTTTCGTAATCACCTAGAACCCTCTGTACTCATTCACAAGCCCTTACATGCCTATTTTAAGCCATAAATATTCACTTTTTGCTCATGGCTGTTACTAAGCAACAGTGACGATATTCGCAGTAAAGCAGGGCTGTGAAATTTGGCTGTGTGTAGTGCTTGTCTTTGGCCCTGGCATTAAAAAAAAGGAGGTATTTAAAACGCATTCAGTGCCTTTCGTTATTACAGCACTTGCCCTCCCACCCCGACATGTGTTTTTGCATATATCTAGGTTAATGCACCAGAATGCAAAATACACACACATATTCATGGCTCGCTGGGAGTTTATAGGTTATGCATTAAATAAGCATGTTCTGCACAAGGGGATTGGAGAGAGTTAAATATTTGGTTGCAAAGCTGCAGCGGGTCTCTCATTAAAGCCCTTTTGGAAACTAAAATCTTCTCTGAGATGTTCTGGGTTGTTTGAAGTGCATGTGGATTTTTTTGATCTTTTTGTTCTATTAAGGTTTGCAACGTGCAATTATATGTAACCACCAATGGACTGTAAAATTCTCTCGCTCTCTCTCTCTGTCCCTGGTTGGCATGTCAGTGTATGGATTCATTTAGTGTCACAGTGTGGGCACAGAGAGTTTGGCCCCTGTTCTCCCGTCACAAGCCCACACAGCTCAGTTCAGCCCACCGCCTGCAGGCCACAGCTAGTGTGCAGCATCACACACTGCTCTTGATCTCTGAAATAAATGGTTTCTAGAAATAAAAGCCTTCTAGAGCTCCATGATAGAGGTTTAGAAGATCCTTCTAGTTCATTCAATAGACACACAGTGCCTCATTCATTAAACTTTCGTAAATATATAAGTAAATTTGGAGTATTTTTCACCTAAAATGGACCTTCAGCTAAAACTATACTCTGGATTTACAAACTCTTTGTAATCATCTGATTTGATAGTTAATCGTGTGCATGTTAATGAATCATTTGTAAATAGGGCGTGCTTGCACACTCATCCATAATAAGCTTAATCCCCGCCCATGAGTTACAACTATGCAAATTACATGTCCAGGAATGCTGTGGAATCTTCTGGGCTCCATTCTCAAAATTGGCTCCAGGAAATTGCATAAAGAGATGCAGTACATGCTAAAGAGACTAACTGGCCATATGTTTAACAATAAATATTCAGTTAACGTGTGTCCACCAAAGCATTATTAGCCAGCTAAAAAAAAATGCCAGGCGCTGTTCTGAAAACGGCCAGCTGATGGTGTTTGAGAGCGTTTTGGAGGCGCGGCAGGTTTTTTTTTTTTTTGGTTCGGTTGCTATGATACAGAATATGCCATCTCATTTTGAAGAGTATTACTGAATATAAAAATGCAGTAACCAGCCTTATTAACTTATCCATTGTTGTTCAGTCGTTGTACAAGTATGATGGTTGGTTGGTGTAGTATTTGTCCCGCCCCTCCTCCACTGTGATTGGACGGCTGGGTAAAAAGTGACCGTGACGAGTGCTGCGTTTTACCCAAAGTCATCAGTTTGCCTAAAAGAACACAGAACTTTCTAATGTTTTACGCACCATTTACACGTGGTAGGGAGCAGGTGTAAATTTCTTTCGTACCAGCTAACATTCTGACAGTTTTCATGTATCTGAAAATTTACGTCAGAAAGGCTTTAGGAATGATTTACACACATTCGTTCTGCTCGTGTTTCATGAATGAGGCACAATAACAAGGATGATCTGTGTGAAAATACTTTTAATGTTCTCTCTCTTTTTCTCTCTCTCTTACTCAGTCCTTTTTATCTATAATCCATCCATCCCTCTAGCTGTTCATCAGTCTTATTCATCCATCCATCCATCCATCCGTCCGTCCGTCCGTCTAGCTATTCATCAGTCCTTTCCATCCAACTCTCTATCCATCCATTCACCCATCCATCCATATTTCTTTCTTTCTATCCATATGTTCATCCAACCATCCTCCTATCTACCCATCAGTCCACCATTCCATGGATACTTATTAGATTATGTGACAAATAATCGAACAACTATTACAAATACGTATACGTCCCATATGGATATCATCTGTATCTTTATGTCAGGTTGCTTATTGAGAACTACATCCATAAATTAGTTATCATAAATAGCTTGGTGTTTTTTAACATTGTCTGCATGTGTTTCTCTGCAGTCTTTCATCAACGGTTTGTTACCTGGTGACGACTACGACGTCCCCCCACTGCGTCATTCCCCTCCCCTTGTGGACCATAACCAGAGGTGAGTGCCACACACACACACACACACACACACACACACACACACACACACACACACACACACACACACACACACACACACACACACACACACACGTGCCACTCCCATCCCTCGAGCCCTGCTGTGGCTCTTGTGTCCATGTTGATCATAATCACTGCAAAGCAGCTCAATCTGTCTCTTTATTCTGAATGGAGCCTCACAAACAAACAACTGACTGTTTACCCTGCCCAATTCACTCATATCGTCTTCATATGATTACAAATGACCTGTTTACCGCTCTTGAGCACTGTGTTTTTCTGTGGACTTGCGGATCTCATTGTGATGCCAGTCCAGAGCATCTTTCCCTGCTTTGCTCATTGACCTGCTTTTGTGGTGTTCCAAGACTGAATTATTACATTCTCGCAAGTCATTTCTGTGGTGAAAAGACAAAAAGATCATGTGGACTTAATAAATGTGTTAATGTGATCCAGGGATTGTGTGCACAGGCTGCATCCTGTATATCTCTAGAGGTCTGTCAGAACAACACACACACACACAGCAATGTTTGGACACATGTGCACCAATTATGCAAGAGCACCAGGATCCGGAGAGCATGTGCTCTTTAAACAAACATAAAGGCATACACACACACGCACACACACATACACACACACACACACACACACACACACACAGCAGTGATGGACTTCCTGTGGGTCTTTTGAGGGAATTAAGCAGAACCAGCATATGAGAGGTTGCACTTAAAGCAGCAAGCCATATTTCCTCTTCTGTCACAAATGCTTATGCTCTTTCTTTCCCTTATTGCGCTCTGGGTTTTGAATTTTTGGAATTATGTTATTATTTATTATTAGATAGTCAAGAATAGTGGTGAACTTAATAAACTTTGCCTCTTATCTTGCACCGTTTGTACTACATACATACCTCACATTATGCTGCTTGTTCAAGAGAGATATGCTGTTACTTTTCTAAATGATTGGACTTGCGCTTTTTACCTGGGTAATGATTAAATTGACTTTTGAGAAACAGCAAAGCAACATCTAAAAAAAAAGATACCTTAGCAACCGCTTAAGGCTGATTTATACTTCAGCGTCGGACCTACGCCGGGTTGTGTTGTGTTGAGTATCAAAACAAAAGCCGAAGAAGAAGCAACTCGTCATGTACGTTGTCAGAGAAGCTTACAAACAGAAACGGCAGAGAAGCAGCAAATGGGTAATGACTTTTGTTGCAGTTTGACTTCATGTGTCCTCTAAAACAGAGTGTTTTTTCATTCATAGTGAAGTTGAAAGCGCTCGCTCTTCTCCGAGTGCTCCGCGCCATTTTTTTGACCCGAGGGAGGGGTTCTAGCAGACCAATCACAGCGCTTGCGGCCCGCGTAGAATTGACGCGTTGTTACATTTTTGAAGAGGTGCATGTCAGGCTACGTCGTAGGCTACGCGTACACTCGACGCAGAAGTATAAATCAGCCTTTAGCAGCAAGTTAAAAACTGCTCAGAACAGCTTAGTAACTCCAGTGCATGTTAAGATGTTTTTTTAGATGTTGCTTTGCAGTTTCTCAATGCAAAAGTTAAAAATAATAGATAAAAAACTGTTACTAAGGTGTTCTAAATACTGTAGGTATGATGATATGGAATAGTATGTTGCTATACAGTCAATAAAGTGTTCTAAAGCACTGAATGCCTTAGTAACTGCATTGCAACATACCAAAAACTACTCAATACATTGTTATGCTATTGCTAAGTGTTCTGCTTATTGTTAATACGTTGCTATACAGTTGGTAAGGAGTGGTTTTCAGTCTAAATACCTTAGCAAACTACTTTTTACATTGCTATGCTGTTTCAGAATGTTTTCATGGGGTTGATAAAATGTCTAAAGAAAACACTCAGAACACTTCATAGAAATTGTCCTGACTACCACCCATGGCATCCTAGCTCTAGTCATTGGTTTGGTTGTCAGTGTTAATGGCTTCATTCATGCAACAATGTTCTGCTCCTCTCAGCAGTTCCTGCTACAAGAAAAACTGTGTTTCTGTCACCACTTTGACAAATGAAACCGAGGTTCTGGAAACCACAATGGCTGTTGTTTAGAGCCCTGAAGAATAGTGTTGTGTGTCTTTGTGGTATTTGTCCATAGAGCTGCGTCAGTGTGTTTATAGAGGCTGAAATTACTGTATTGTGTATATATAAATGTGACCCATGCTGGCAAAATGAGACGCAATGAGCAAATTATCAAAAATTAGTTATTATTATTGTTATTAACCTTCAAAATAATGTATGATTTGTTGGAATCTGACAAAAAATGACTGAGCTACACCTGTTTGAAGTCGATAGAGTAAGTCAATTCTGAGAAAAATCAAGTTACAGTTTTCTTAAGGCTCCAACACAATCACCTAGCAAACATACCTTAAAATCCCTGTTAATAACACCTAATTTGGCATAAACTCATATCTATAGAAAGAAATATATATTCAACTTTTTTTGTGTCACATGGATTTAATATAATGTTACACATCAGATGTTTTTCCCCAACAGTTAACCAAACGTTCACTTAAGACATAACAGATAATGTTTGCATGAATACTCACCTAGTCAGATTTATTTATTTATTTATTTTTTGTATTTACTGTAATTCTGTGTATGTATATTTCGGGATTGTGCACGCGCTTCGGATCTGTCAGCGCAAAAGCTTTTGTTTACATCAGCATGAGTTTGGAAATCAGATCATTTGGAAATCATTCAGATTTAGCATTTTCCTTCAGGTCAGTCCGTTGTTCACAATAAAAAAAAAAAAATCTCTTTGAATTTCCTGTGCAATCTTGTCCTTTTAACAGTTAATGGGTTTTCCCGTGCCCTGCTGACACTGACAGCTCTAGTCAAGGATTTGTTATTTGCATCTTGTTTCGTGTTCACAGCAATTTTCCATATAAAAGTCTTTGCGACTGAGTGACTCGCTCATTAAGAAGATCTTTGCCGCCATCTAATGGCGTAATAAATGTAACATCTGTTGCTGTTCACGGTCAGGGACTATTTTTTCCAGCGGAAGGATGGCTTTTAGTGATTTTACGTTATGAAATTGATTTGAATTGAATTGAGATGAATTCATTGATAAATATTTTTTGGCTTTAATATTTTTATTGTGTTGTAACCGTTTTATAAAAGCAATAAGCCCTGCTCTGCGTTGTGCCTAACATCGCCCCTTAGCTGTTACAAATTCACTGTAAACCACGGCTTCTTGGGGCTTATTACTTTATACAGCAGTTCTTCCTGGTTTTCCAATCTGATTGGCTGAGAGGTCTTTCCAGCCATGCAATATTCTACCAGTATCACCACGTTTCACCATTTGAATCACTCCGCTGTCAGCATTCTCACAGCAAGTGTCATGGCGGACGAGCAAACCCACCATATTTTTACTGTTATTGTGTAACGGAATGTAGTTTTAAGAGTTTTTTAGGCAGGAATATAGTTTAGACCTCAAATATGCGATTTATATGTAAACACAGTGCCTATTCGAAAATTTGCTTAGACGCTTTTGGAGATGTGAGCTCCAGGCCATCAGCGGCCGTTCAGCACTAATGTACCCACTCAAGTAAATTCTCGCCTGAAAAATTCTTAAAACTACATTCCGTGACACAATAACAGAGTATCTATAAAAAATATGCTCGTCCGCCATGATGCTCGCTGTGAGAATGATGAAAGCAGAGTGATTCAAATGGTGATACTGGTAGAATATTGCATAGCTGGACATCTCAGCCAATCAGATTTGAGAGCCAGTAAGAACTATTGTAAGTGTAAGTATATGTACTTATACTATACGTATACGTATATATATATATAATATACACACACACAGACACACACACACACACACACAGAGAGAGAGAGATAGCTGGGTAGTAATGGTTACATGTAATCTGGATTACTTAGATTCCAAAAATCAAGTACTTGTAATTAGAGTAAACAACTTTTTAAAATACTTGTAATCAGTCTACAGTTACTTTTTTATGGATAACATGATTACATATTATTTACACAATGGCAGTAAGTTGTTCACAGTAAGTAAATATGTTTTAAAATCATAAGATGTGATTTTGTTTTATTCAGTGTTACTATCAGCAAACACTAACAGGTACATTAGTGTTAGTATTTTGTAGTATTAACTGTCCATTGCACTTTAAAAAGAATCTGTTGAGGCTCTTGTTGGTGAATACAATATATTTTTTTGAAATATATATTTTTTCTTTGTATCAGTCAAAATAGTACAAGATTATCCTACAATATATGTGACATCAAATAAGGCTTAGCACAAAAGTAATCTAAATGTAATCCAAAAGTAGTCAGATTACGTTACCAAAAATGTGTAATCTAAGAGATTATATTACCGATTACAAATTTTGTCATGTAATTTGTAATCAGTAACTGATTACAATTCATAAGTAATCTACCCAGCTCTCTCTCTCTCTCTCTGTGTGTGTGTGTGTGTGTGTGTATATATATATATATATATATATATATATATATATATATATATATATATATATATATATATAATATATATATTATATATATAATATAATATTATATAAAATAAATTCTCCGGGCACACTGGATTCTTTGTGATGGGCATCGCACACATCAACATATGTTTACTTTAAAGAAACACAAACACACCACTGACTTGGAACTGTTTAGGGCACTTTCCACCTCCTCAAAGGAAGCAAAACTTGTGAACCTGTCATCTCCCTCACTCATAGGTGTTTTCACACTGCTTTGGTTGGCTTCTGTTAAAGACTTGGCAAATGTACATCCATAAACACTCTCTTGATGTCTTGGAAACAAGGAACACTTCGAAACACTTAAAGATCTTTTAATGAATCGCTTCATCAACACATGGAGATTAAGTGCCTAAAGCGCCCTCTAATGGTGCATTGCGGTAGCAGTTAAAGTTTGCCTGGAAAACCGCCCATAGTATCCCAGCAAGAGCTAGTTAACCTATCTCCCCCCCAGTAGGTGCCAGTCTGTTTAAATATTGGACGTCTTTGCATACTTCAGCCCAGCCTGTGACTCTTTAGTTAGAGCATTACGTGATTAAACTGGCTAATCTCACAGCGTCCAGCTCACACACTGCAGAGTGCTTGTTTCAGTGAGTCAGCATGAAGGCGGAGAACATCGTCCAAATCCCCGTCAAAGAGCCTTTTTCCAAGAGTGCTGCGGCATCACTTATAATGCTGTCATCTATGTAAATATTTACATATGGTTATTCCACACTTTTCTGTAGTTTGGGAGCACATGAGTTGGTTTTATTTGAGTATTTGCTAATGCAATAATTCATATTTAGAGTTAGGAGTTGTTCAGATCTGTTTCAAACTTTCCATGGTACATACATGAATCATGTCTCAAATCATGTGGTTTGAGTGAAGGTCTGCTCCCATAACAAGCCCAATATATAGACCAAAATATCATATAGTCTATAAACACAGCAACCACAAAGCAAAATGCTCAAAACTACATTGCTATGATGTGGTTTAAGTGTTAGGAGTATTTTTAATACATTAAAGAGTGTGGGCTCTTTTTACACCTAGCAACCATCTGGAGCACCCTATCAACCATTTTGAATTCCTAAGCCACTTAAAACTTCCCAAACATTGTGGCAACTACTTTTGAATTAAGCAAACACATAAAATGAAACTTAAGGCTGAATGCTGTTTCTGTGGTTAGAGAACCTGATCTTCAGCCCATCTTATGCCTGAAGCATCATGGGATTGCGTGGTTCTGATTCTGTGGTGTCATTTGTGCCTGTACATGTTGTTTAATAAGTTTTGTTTTATCTACAGACACACCAACCCCTTCACAAGCCACCGGAGTCTGACAGAAAAAGTGGAGGACGAGTATCAGATTCCATCATCACATCCCGTCTGCATCACACAGCCGCCCGTCTGCATCCCCTTCCGCATCCCCAACAGGTAAACACACAGACGCAGTAGTGAAACAATGACTGTTTTAGCATCCAATTAAATGTGTTTTCTCTCTTTAAAGGGCTTTAGAAAATGGCTTGTCGGATCTCTCCACAGACATAAAGAAACATAAACCTCCAGAGCACGGTGAGAGAATACACACACACACACACACACACACATATACAGTACACACAATCTCTCATCTGTCATCTTCATTTTCTGTATGACCATCTTTTAGTGTGATTGTGGGAGTTTGTGTGTGTTTGTAGCATCAGGGACTAAAGTATCCTAAATGTGGCGGCCAGTGGTTGTTGGAGTCAGTTGTTGCTGACATGGCGTTTAGGCCATTTGTAGGTCAGTATAACTGTGTGTTGTGTTCCTCAGGTGGGCTTGACTCTGGTTCATTGATTTCGGGTGTGGCTCACACCACACAGTGCCCCCTGCACAACAGGACACCCTCAGACTACGACATTCTACTGCCCCCTCAAGGTAGCCGATGACACAGCGCCTCAATCTCATTGGTTGCCTGATTAGCTGACTGTTTAGTGGTGTTCATTTGTTGGTTTCTGCCTTCACTATTGCACTAGGTTACACAAAACGAGCTGCGAACACCAATGCAGTCTTTGAGTCACTAAATCTCATTATTAGCTTATATTATATGAGCTGTTGGATGTAGTTGAGGTGTGTTTGTGTGGTGCTTCTATTCAGACACTCAAGATGAAATCTTTTTTTTTGTTTTTTTTACGTTTATTCACCTTCACTTCCATAAATCTTTGTTTTTAGCTTGTTTGATTTTATACAGACAGATTCATGAAGACATCAGTTTGCCTTTCAGTTTAATTCAGTCATACTACTGTCATAAACTTACGGTAATACAGTATATTACACTGCTTAGTTACTAAAATCCATTCTTTTAGCCAAATAATTGAAACCAAAATGCAGTTTCCCAAAAATATGAACTCTATTTCTGTTTCACACAAGTTATAAATCTGTTAATTTTGTGATTTACACTTCCGTTCAAAAGTTAGAGGTCAGTAATTATCTGTGGCTACAATTATTTGATCAAAAATACAGTAAAAACAGTATTATTGTGAAATTATTAGAATTTAAATAACCATTTTGTGTTTGAATATATTTAAAAATGTAATTTATTCCTGTGATGGCAAAGCTAAATTTTTAGCAGTATTCCTCCAGCCTTCAGTGTTACATGATCCTTCAGAAATCATTTTAATATGTTAAGTTGGTGCTCAAGAAACATTTCTTCAAAACAAACAAAAAATTCAGAAGACATGCAATTCATGCCTGAATGATATTTTAGCTCCATCTGTTGGTGAGAAGAGGAACTGCTGAGGCATGTAGGAAGACTCAACCTCTCTCTCATTCTCTCTGTTCTCCCAGCGTCTCCAATGGAAGACCTTTTCAACTCTCTTCCTCCGTCCCAGCCTCCTCCTCCTCCCCCCATCAGGAACAGTTTTACAGAACCCTCCTCCTCCTCACCCTACCCCAGACCTGCCCGCCCCTCGTCTGGACACGACCACTTCCTGCTCAGCCCTGGTGAGGCCAAATCCCACGTATCTGACTATTAATATAGTATAACTATCAAATACTGCTGTATTTGGGGTTGTATTTGATGTCTAATTACCAGTGTGTTTCACAGACACGTTCATAGACACATTGAATAACTCGGCTCCTAATCCTCCCGTGCGGAGACTAACCGGTGACAACATGAAGACGCCGTTCAGGGCTCCTCAAGACTACGATCAACTGCCTCCCACCTCAGGTATTACTCATTGCATAAGGGCTGATATAAAGCAAATAGTTTTTGTCTTGGATGATGATTGGTCTATACAGTTTAAGCTAAGCTAAAATAAACATTTCAATGGTAGTTTGTGTACCTTTTTAAAGGTATAGTTCACCCAAAAATGAAAATTCTGTCATCATTTATTCACCCTCATGTCGTTCCAAACCTGTAAGACTTTCATTCATCTTTGGAGCACAAATGAAGATCTGGATTCACATGGATTACTTTTATGATGTCTTTACAACCTTTCTGGGGCTTGAAAGTGGTAGTCGCGTAGCTGTCTATGGAGGGACAGAAAGCTCTCAGATTTCATCAAAAAGATCTTCATTTGTGTTCTGAAGATAAACTAAAGTCTTACGGGTTTGGAACGACACGAGGGTGAGTAATTAATGACAGAATTTTCATTTTTGGGTGAACTTTACCTTTAATACTTTTTATTAATATTAATACGCACTATAGTTCAAAAGTTTTGGTCAGTTTTTTTAAGATTTTATTTAGCAAGGATGCATTAAATTGATCAAAAGTGACAGTAAATATGTTTATGATTTTACAAATTTTTTTTAACTTTTTTTTTTTTTTTTTTTTTTTAAAGTATCAGTTTCCACATAGCTTAATGGTTTTCAACAATGATAATAATAATGTTTATTGAGCAGCAAATCAGCATATTAGAATGATTTCTGAAGGATCATGTGACAATGAAGACTGGAGTAATGACTCCAGATTTGCCATCACAGGAATAAATCACATTTTAAAACATATTCAAATAGAATACAGAAACATAAAACTGTTCTTTTAAATTGTAATATTTCACAACATTACTGTTTTTACTGTGTATTTAGTCGAATAAAAGCAACCTATGCAATAATTATGAGCTGAAAAAAATGACTAACACTTCTAGAATGAGCCAAAAATACACCCGTAATATCCTGATAAAACAGCTGTGAGCACAGTGTGTTGTTATGAATACATAATAGCCGTGCAGGTTTATTAAATGAAGCCATTAGCCATCGAGATGAATGCGCACAATGAATTATTAATTATTAGCCCGTAATGGGTTTTTAATGCGTTCCGAGTCTTTTTAGTCGGCCTGCTACCATCCACTCTCAATGGCCCATTTTGACTAAACACTCTTTGTTTCCTGTTTACAGTGGCTGGAGATTGCTTCAGGGCACCTGAGAGACCTCCAAAACCACTTCCCAGGATCATCCCACCAGACATCCACAGAAGACCGCACGAATCGTCCCGGGAGAACGTAGACGCCAAGATCGCCAAGCTGATGGGGGAGGGCTACTCTTTTGAAGATGTGAAACGAGCGCTGATGATCGCGCAGAACAAAGTGGACGTGGCACGGAACATTTTGCGGGAGTTTGCGCTAGTCGCCCCCAGGCAGGGCCTGTAGCCCGTGTCAATACAATTTCAAACTATGACTGACTCTTAGTGTACAAGCCGCAGGCTGACTTCCGCTTGCTTTCGTTTAGCGCACCCGACAAACGAGACGAAAACGTGTGCTTTTTTTTGCCAAAAGGATCCTAACGGAGTGTTGCGTTTGTAACGACGGCATCCTATGAAAAAAAAAAAAAAAAGCCTTGTGTTTACAGTGACGTGGCTTATCTGCAGCACTCAGGTCATCGTCATTACAGCTCGGGATGTTCGGGAAGAGAGGAACTGAAATTGGATTTTTCATATTTGGAGGTGTCCAGCCACATTTTAGGGTGGGATTGCTACATCCTTCAAAGCAGTGATGTTTGTATTTCTCTCGAATTGGCTGGACGGAAATGAGAGCAGCTCTGAACGCTTCTGTTTGTGTTGCCAGTGTCTGCGGGCTGTTCATGCCTTTCCTGCCACCGCTGCTGCCGCACACACACATATACACACATCCAGTCGCTCGTTCCTGGCCTCTTGGGTATCATGAATTTCACAGTAATGGCTCTCGGTGTGACCATGTCTCCTTTATCTCATTAATTCGCCGTGAACATGACAAACCAGATCAGATCGTTTGAGGCAGAAAGAGACGAATTTCGAATATCAGGTTCACAGTTCTCTTTCTGTCCGCTTTTTTTTTTTTTTTTTTAGCTTTTTATCAACTCTTAACGGACGCCTTCAAGATCTGAGTGAATTCCAGCGTTAGCAAGCAAGGGCTAATATGGTGGTTTCATTTTCTGTAAATAGAAGGGCCTGTCAACTCGTGAATAAAACAAACCCGAATGTCTGCATCCCTTTGGAATGCATCAGTCCCTTATTTATTTTCGATTCAGTGCAGGAGGGAGCCACCTAAACCTTTACCCTTCCCTTCTTTCGGTGCCCACTTGCACTGACGCCATATGCAAAAAAAAAAAAAAAAAACAAGAACTGGACGTGCAGAAAACAAACCAAAAACACGCATTTTAATGGCGTCAAATTGAATTTGACATAATAGTGATGCTCACAAACTAAAGATTTAAAGCGACACTCCAGCGACGACTTCATTCAAGGCCTTTTGGGAATTCTGGGAATGGAAGCTGGACCGCTTCGACTCCTTTTCCCACTGGCTGTGTCATTCCTCCCCATCAGGTTTTCTCTTGAACTTGAAACTTCATTTTTGCACTGGTCTCGCTCTCCATCTTACACTTGAAAGTCTGAGAACTGAGTGGACCCTCTAGCGGAAGAGGACGTGGCCTTCGACAGGTCTGCAGGGGAACGGTTTCTGTTCATTTCCCCTCTTCTTTTTATGAGAGATGTGTTTGTTGGAAAATGCCTTGTGGATCATTTAAAAAGCAGTGATGTGTGCAATTAATTTATACTTTGTTAAAAGTTTTCTCTGAGATTATTTTCATCTTTCAGTAATGTATGTAACCCGTGATCTGTTCTTGTGGAAAAAATGTTTTATAAAAGCCAGTATTAACATCTGCTGCATGTGATTTTTTTTTTTTTTTTTTAAATCATTGTGCATGGAAAAAGAAATCCAGATATTTTCTTCAAAATGTACACTTTATTGTCAACAAAAGTACAAAAACAAAAGTCAGTATTTACAATACTTTATGGCCTTCTTTTGCGGTTACCCTCTTTGGTTTCACTGCTGACCTGATGGTTCAAAATATGCTAAACATGAACATTCAAAACACTCCTTTGTGGAGATGAAACAAAACAGGCGAAAGCCGAGTTTCTTCTAAGTATACGTGACAAAGTGAGATTACAGTTTAAATAATAAGGGTCTCTTTAGTGACTAAGCAGAAGCACAGCTAACCTTGCATTTCTCACACTTTATAAATAGCCAAACACAAGACATTCAAACATATTTACAGCCTCTTTAAACCATGTGAACGGAACAATGCTTCAAACCATCGCTAAAGACTACAGTGTCGGACATCAACCTGACAAACATCGAAAATGATGTGTGAAAACAAAAAAGATGCAGTTTTTGTAGTCTGAGGGAAGTGCAAAACAAAGGCTATACAATGAGGTTTCACATTAATATACTGACTGAAGTTTGCCTTCCGATACTGACTCTTTCTGTTAAGGCAATATAAAGGGGCTATTCTTTTATATTTACTTCCTACCAAAAAAAATAAAGTCTCTGCATGCAAGGTCGCTACCACCCAGTCTGATACCGAGAGCGGATGTTTGCTCGTTTATTTATACTATATGCGAGTCACGTCAATGTCACTACGTTAAACTCTAGCGGGCCGTGTCCAAAACCCTACAACTATGACATCATGCAATGCAACCTGAAGGCCACTGGGTGTAGCAGGATATTTCCCTACGCTATGCTAATTTTCTAAACCCGTTTTCACTACTCAGCCACTTCAAACTAGAGGAAATAACATGAATGTCACGGGGCAGTGTCATAAAGAGGTACCAATAAATAAAACATGAGCGAACAGATGTGTAACAGCAGTGAATTCATCGTTCTTCCAGCATCCGACCGCGATCTTAGGAGTTTTTGATGAGGGACTGTGCAATTTCAATATGTAGTCTCACAATCCTTATTTTTTTCAATAATCCCAACGTTAAGCAGAGCGAACGTACTCCCCTGACTTATTTACACAGACCTAAAAAGTGTACAGCGAATTTACATGTTTTTTTTTTTTTTACTATAGGGGGAACAAAACAGCTGTGCCCACCACATCAGCAATGCGCATGAAACGAGAACATTCACTGGGAACACAAAAAGAAAAATCCAGAATCGATCAAAAGTAAATGCAGTCCTCAGTGCAGACTAAATATACAACACAAGTGGTTTCTCTTTTACACTCTTGGATCGTGGTGGGGAAATTTCATTTCTTTTTTCTTTTAGGAAACTGTTCTTTTGGAGTAGGAAATATTCTGGAAACATTCTGCGATGCGTGACGCAAACGAGCAGCCTGAAGGAGGCGTCGCTGTCCAATCAGATGTCTGGAATTAGATGATTGAAGTGTGTAGTACTGCACATTCAGTGTGACAAGGCCTCTTTCCTGGTTCATACCTGACATGACACACAAAAACAATACATGTGATTTGAAAGATGAGAAGAAAAGACTAGCCTGATATTAAAGGGATAGTTCACCCAAAAAGGAAAATTGTCATTAATTACTCACCCTCATGTTGTTCCAAATCTGTAAGACTTTCGTTCATCTTCAGAACAGAAATGAAGATATTTTTACTGAAATCTGAGAGCTTTCTGTCCCTCCATAGACAGCTACACAACTGACACTTTGACACTTCAAAAAGTTCATACAGACATCATAAAATTAATACATATGAATTAAGCGAGTTTGTCCACTTTGACGTGGGAAAGTGCTTAGAGCCACGTCAGGGTCTGAGCAGACGTACGCACTTTTCCTGGTCTCAAATCAAAAGCCTGATTTTTACTGCAGGTTTTGGGAAATCTAAACCTGACAGCAATATAGTGTCGGCCCATTTCCGGCCCACATCTGGTCTGCATGTAATCCACATGTATCAGATGTGGACCGGATCTGGGCCACACTATGTTGCTGTCTGGGAAGCTATTCTTGCAGCTCGCTAAGGATTTGGACGATGACTGGTGATCTTTTATATCTAAATGACATTAATTAGGTGCCGTTTAAAACGTGGAGAAACCAAGATTTCACATCCGAAAGAGAGGTGTACGCTCGTTTTCTGTGTGTACGTTCATTCTATGAATCTTACGCACATCTGAAAAATGATCGTAAGATCAAATTTAGAATGGTTTCTGCACAACATTTTATAAATGAGGCCCCTGATGTGTGAGCTGATGATTGTTTATATGTGAATAAAAGCCTAAATTCAAATTGTTCATCATATAAAGTGATTGTGTCTCTTCAGAAAATTTGGACTAAACCACTCAATTCCTATGTGGATTAGTTTTCCAATCTCTTATGAACTTTTCGAAGCATCGCATAGCTATCTATGGAGGAGCAGAAAGCTCTCAAGTTTTATCAAAAAGATCTTCATTTGTGTTCTGAAGATGAATGAAAGTCTTACAGGTTTGGAACAGCATGAGGGTGAGTAATTAATGACAGAATTTTCATTTTTGAGTGAACTATTTAAAATATTGAGTTGGCATACTCAATATTGCACTTATTTCAAAGCCAAATACAAGGTTCTGCTGCAATATACTATTATTTACATCACATTGTAAGAATAGTGGTCTGAAATCTCACTGATGAAAATATGTGCAATTCAAATGAAAGACATGCACAACCATCTATGAAAGAAAACATCTGTCATGACTAACACAAATTTTAACACCTTTTACCTCAGTGGAAAAAATAACATCACCTAAGCCTCCATGGTGTGACA
The DNA here is from genome assembly GCF_018812025.1 of Megalobrama amblycephala. Lineage (NCBI taxonomy): Eukaryota > Metazoa > Chordata > Actinopteri > Cypriniformes > Xenocyprididae > Megalobrama > Megalobrama amblycephala. The sequence goes on from NC_063045.1 coordinate 49,818,663, forward strand.
AATGAAAGATTCCTCACATTAAGCCACCAAAATGAGAAAATGAGTTTCAAATCAGTCACAATGTTCCTTACCTATCTGTGAGAAGCGGAAACTGACTCAACTTGTATATGATACTCAGAGTGACAATAATCTGCAATGTTTTTGACTAATAATAAAAGTAAAAAAAACTATAGTGAATAAACTGTAATATATATATATATATATATATATATATATATATATATATATATATATATATATATACACACACACACACACACACACACAGAACAGTTCTGTCTGGTTCTCGAATCTGATTGGCTGATAGCCATGCGATATTTCAGTGATAACAGCACTCCTACCTTTTCACCGTTTGTATCACTCCGCTAGAAGTGACCGTCATAGCGGACGAGCAAATCCAATGTAATTTTTGCAAATACTACATTTGTTGTACCACGAACTGTAGTTTTAAGAGTTTTTTAGACCTGAAATATGTGACTCATATTTAATAATAGCGCCTATTTTACAATTTGTTTAGACGTTTTCGGAGATGCGAGATCCAGGGCATCAGCGGCCGTTCAGTGCTTGTGTACTTATAGTGGTTAAACAAGAGACATAATTCAATTTTAGTACATAAAACGGGCAACCTTTTGTCTTATTAATCTATTATTTGTTCCAGAGCAAGTCGAATTGTGCTATTTTAAATATGATAATAATTAACTTACATCCTTTATATAGCATAGCATATTGACTACAACTAGACGGGAAATATCAGACGAAGAGCTGTTCTCCGCTCTTCAAATGCATAAAACATTTCCCTTTATAGACAGTGTTTTTTGAGTAAAGAAAACGCTTTACAATTTTTTTTTTTTTTCAAACATCAGATCTTTATTTACCTTTGCATTGCACAGACGAGATGAAGCGGCTCAACGTTCCTTCGTTACTAGTTCTAAAGTGACGTTTTAGAATTAGTAACGGAGGCTTGGTCCAACTGTCAATTTGAGATTTGAATCCGTGGCGGAAGGAAGTAGTAGTGCTGCACAAAAGAGGTTTTTAGAGACACCCCGTTGTTGTTATTTATTTACACACTCGTGCCATCGAACTGTTGTATAAACGCAATATCACACGAGTAGCCGTGCGATATGGCTGTATATCAGCACGCTGTGATTACCTATATAATATATATAAAAGACTTAAGATACAAAAGCCATCTGAAATTTTCTTCTAAAATGAGCATTTTTATCAAGCTTTTATATTTATGTTCAGTTATTTCACTTTAATGGCAATGAAAAGGACCTATTGATTGCCATTAAAGTGAAATTACTGAACCTGAATGAGTTTGATAAAAATGCTCATTTTAGAAGAAAACTTCAGATGTCTATATATATGGTTATTAGGGCTGTGACGGTAGGCATGACAACCGCGCCACCGCGGTCGTGGAGTGTCACCGGCGGTAGTGTGACGTCATATATAATATATATTTATATATCTCAGAGATCGCGTTAACTGAAAATTTTCCGTCTTTAATGGAATTTGTGTAGCAGTGACGGAAAAAATCCGTCCGTCATTTTGACAGATTATGTAGTTTATATGTAAGATTGTTGTAATTCCCACTCATGTCCAGTAGGTGGTGAGTGCGCACCAGTGTGGCAGCAGAGCGCGAGTTCAGTCTCCAGATTAAAATGAAAACGATGCGCTTGGTTACACCAAGCGGCAACCTCCCCCTTTCTCTCGTGAAGCCAACACGGAAGTAACTTAAACTGCGATTCATCGACTGGCCGCTAGGGACAGGCTCCAAAAGGGAGCAGAATCTCATAGAGTCCCATGTTAAATTGGCCAAGTTTATAGCAGAAAAAAACATGTTTACAAGTTGGTTCAAATTGTGGTTTTGGTCTATACTGCTATTTTTGCCCTTCATGACAACTCTGAGGGGGGTGAATTTTTTTTATAACTCATCCGTTTAAATTATATTAAGCCTTAAAGTTCTGCATAATTAAGGGCGTGGTCACTTGAGTGACAGGTAGATTGCGCTGCTGTCTGTGAGCCGTCATGTTACCTCAGCTGCCGCTGAATTTGGCATCTCAGCCGTATTTGTGTTCGATTATTTTATACAATTATAAAATATGGCTTGCTGCATAATATTCGAGACTGATGTGTGTCTGTGTAGATGTGCATGCATGGGGAAGAGACACAGAACACACGTTGTTGGATCGTGGCATTGGCTGAAAGTTTTGATTGTGAGATTTACTACAATGACAATGGCGGGAGGATATCAAAATCCGACAGCACTGCTTGGATATTATAACTAAAACTGCTGCACTATTTTGAAAAAAAATATACTTTGGACACGGGCTCATTTGTTTGTTAGATACGATCGTATACAGTTTTACAACATAAACGCTGCTCAGATTGCATCCTTTCTTGAAGAACAATGACAGAGAGCAGATCATTCAGAAGAAATGTGACATGTTTTTTTGTTTTGCAATGGACACTCATATTTTACCCAAGTGCCACGGATTGGATTCATCTCGCGATCTCTATTTCATTATAAAGGTATGAAGTCCCATTTGATTTTCCATGTTGTTATTTGCACACCCAACACTACTGGTGTTGGAGCATCTATATCTTAAAAAACACCGTAGATTGACAGTAAACCTTTAGAACGTTCTGATGATAAAACTTATCTTCATTAATATTTTAGATCGTATCTAAGATAGATAGATAGCTCCTTTGCTGCTAACATGGTCACGTCGAGCTAGGCGGGCGTGGTTTCAGCAACCAGTCATATCAGCTCAAACCACCTCCCCGCCTCTTTGCCCATTTTCAGTTATCCGGGAGTGACGTGCGGTGACGCGCAGCTAAGATGGCCGCGGCCTCATTTTCGCTTCAAAACTGCTGTTCAGAACTCTATGGGTGACGTCACGGACGCTACGTCCATATTTTTTTACAGTCTATGGGTTACACACAGACGAGCACCCAGTTTAAGTAAATTGTATAATGATAAAGTTACTTATGCATGCTTAACGTTACTTAATTAAGTTTTTCTATTTTTCTTGCTGACTATAAGTTTATGGTCAACGAATGGCTTTTCTGAGGTATAATGTTAGGAGACATTGTTGGCAACACTGACTGAACTGACGTGATACAGATTTCGGTAAGCTACTGTATCTTTCAACATATTTTTTTATTTTCATTCATGTTTATTTTGTTCTCTACAGTAGTAAAGAGGAAAGGATGATCGCATTCACGCACAATCCATGACAAGAGTTCAAGATGAAAACTGAAAGTGACACAGCTTGTCTTTGATCAACTTTCTTTTCATAGTATAAATAAATGCAATCCTATGCCTATTTGCTTATCCTGTAAGTTCGTGAATAAAATGTCTTATCATTAAAATATAAAAATTAAAATGACGGGTAATATTGATTATGATGGATTTTTTTTTACGATCCTGTCCATCAAAATGACGGCGAAACGCAAGTCTAACACAATATTATATATATATATATATATATCCCTTCGGACTCCACCACCGCAACACCGGCGGTTGTTGGTGATTTACCACTGCGGTAGTAAAAATTTGCCACCGTCACAGCCCTAAATGGTCATTAATATTTATTGCCAGTGAATTACATGTGTGTGCATATGTATATTGCACATCTTTACTGAAAATAAATATTACTGGCCATGACAGTTTTTTGTTTTTTCAAAAATAAATACATTTTAGTAATACATATACACTATTTAATTGAAAATGTATTACATTTTATAACTAGATTTTTTATGTATTCATTTCAAATATCATGCAAGTCTCATGGCCAGTAAAAAATATTAGTGCCAGTTTTCTTAATTCACCCACCATTGGCAGGTGTGAGTTTTACACCCGGCTCTGAGCTTTGAAATGTCCAAAATGCAAGAGAAAAAATCCTCACCTTTTTCATTCCTTTTGACGCCTCTCTGCTCTTTTAGACATCTGCTTTATGATTGTTCTCCTCCAGTTTCTTACTCTCCTCTGAAGTGCCTGTCTCCTTCTCTCCGGTCTTCCAACTGCCTTGTCTAACAGAACAATTTTACCTTGATTAATCTTTCAGCACATTTCAAACTGAGCTCTGCGGCTAGACCATTTTTGACTCACTCACTTCTCTTGTCAATCTGAACAAATCATGATGATGTATAACAGCAGATACTGTGACTTTTACTGCAATCATATGTACTTCATCTAAAGTACAGGTTGTAATTTAAACATAGAAGATAATTTGGGCCTGAAATATATTCTTTTTTTTCATACTCTACTTGTTTTTGCAAAGTCATGTTCAGTCTTACCTTGTTTTCTTGATATAGAGCCAGTAGATGAGTCCCACCAGAGCAGCGGCTAGGAAAAGTCCAACCACGACACCCACAATCACTTTGGCCTGCTCTGCACCATCTTCGTTTTTTTCTAAGGGTGATGGACAGATAAACACTTTATGATTTCCTCTAAAGCATTATGATTCTTGACAGGGAAAGGCAATCCTGGGAAATGAAAAAAATAATTGACAGAATCCCACTACTTGGGAAAAATGAAAGCTAAGAATATTTCAAGATGACATATTTCTGCAGGTACCGCAGCTAAAAGAAACGATTAAAGACGTGAAGCACAAAGTTTGCATGATGTCAGGATGCTTGACACCCTCCGACTCATGATCTTAATTTCTAATTCATTTTAAGTGAAATTCAAGTGAATGAAATCAGATTATCTTACCTGGTTTGTGCTTGTCCTCCTTAAATACTGAAATCAGATATAAAATTAAATTAACTTTGGGTGCAAAATTAAACCAAACTGGCATTTTAAAACAAATTTGGTAGAAAAAAGCCACCACCCAACCGTGGTTTGATGCAAAACTGATTTAAATCAGAAGTAAGTATTGTCCAATCAGATTCTAGTAAGGAAGATGACCACAAGCATGCGATAGCGGTCGGAAAAGAGAGGAGGAGAAGGAGGAGGAAAAAAGATAGCAGTCCAAGCACCCTGACACAGACAAACAAAACCCGAGCCAAAGCGAGAACCAAGAGAGAAAGAGAGCGTCTCGTGCCCCGTGAGTGAACAACAGGACCTGAGAGAGAGCAGCCAGCCCTGTCTTTCCAGTGTTCACACCAGGACACTAATAATAATATTAAACTAGTCAACTAAATCACCCTGCGTTTGAATGGTGCAACAGGCAAAACTGTGTGAAACATGCTAGTTTTCACAGATCTCCTCACATGCACATAAGAGATGTTAGATATGGCATCTACTTATCAGGGCTGTCAAACTAGTCTATTGCCATGAACAAAATACATGTCATTAATGCTCAAAATAATATAGTATGTTTCATCTATTTCTGTTCAAATAAACTATTTCAGTGTTTTTGCACTGTATACAAGTGTGTCTGATCCCAAACCACTATAAGGTCTTATTAACCATCTTAAGTATAGCCTAATGGGTCTTATTAATCTAAATCTCTTCTTGACAGCCCTATAATATGAGCCTTTTTAAAGGGGTCGATTGAGTGGTTAGTAAGCGGTCCTTAAAGCGGGAAACCCCTTCAGCGCGTTCAGTACTTACGGGAAAACACGCTAATCTCCTTAGTGTCGTATCCGAGTTTATTGGTCACGTGACAACTGACGGTGAGGTTCTTACTGGGCTCCACGGTCAGTTTGTATGTGGCCTTCCCGTTGACATATGATGCTTCATCCTGCAAGACAAACAGACATTTTCTGTTTATGGGAAAGTTATTTTCTATATATGTTTTATATTTAATTAAAAAAGAAAAATAATAAAAAGCAAGAGTCAGCAATAATTTCTAAGAAGGTTAATGTGAAGTTGGCTTAATTATGTAGGATCTCTTTGCTTAAGGCGCTATTTAATACACCTCACCACTAGAGGGCGCGAACGATCCTCAGCTTATTTAGTATCATGTACTCTGCACCACACCCAGCGCTAATGGAAACTCTCACAGCAAACACACACACACACACACACACCTCAGAGTTTGGAAGAACGAGTGCAGTGTGGAGCTAAAAATCTCACTGTCAGTAATCACACAGCCATTAAATGAGTCTCCATCACAAAAACACTTCAATATCCGTGTCATTAAGGCAGACAGTGAGTGCTGAACCCCTCACAGAGCGCAGGATGAGTTACTAATGCCAGCACTGTGATCCACAGGAACACACAGCAAATCAGCAGCAAAATATACCATAAATAAGCAGCCATTAAGACACAACCAAACCCCAATTTAATATAAACACATTTTTATTATTATTATTATTATTATTATACACTGCCGTTCAAAAGTTGGTAAAAGGGTTGGTAAGTTTTTTTTTTTTTCTACGTCTGAAATATTATTACAATTTGAGATAACTTTTCTATTTTAACCTATTTTAAAATGTAATTTATTCCTGTGATGGCAAAGCTAAATTTTCAGCATCATTACTTCAGTCTTCAATGTCACATGATCCTTCAGAAATCAATCTAATATGCTGATATACAAGAAATATTTCTTATTTTTATCACTGTTAAAAAAGTTGATTTTTGTGGAAACCATTATATTAAATAGAAACAACATTTATTTGAAATAGGAATCTTTTGTATCACTATAAATGTCCTTAATGTCACTTTTGATCAATTTAATGCATCCTTGCTAAATAAAAAATATTAATTTCTTAAAAAAATAAAAGCATATTGACCCCAAACTTTGTAATGTGTATAAACATGGAAACATGAATTTTAATTTAGTTTTGTAATTGTTTTAAATTTGTGTTTATTTTAACTGGTTTGTATTTTTAATTTATTTTAATTTAATATTTATTTAATATTTTATATATTTATATTTTATGAAGTAAGAAATTATACCAAATTAATCTAAATTAAATAATAATAATAATAATAATAATTTGGTTACTGCATTTTTGCTTTTAAAAGGATGTATTATTTTTGATATTTTGTAAAACTACAGTGAACTAAGTGTGTAATAAATGGTTGTATGTTTACAGCACTAATAAACACTTGTCTTGGATTTTATAGGAGTCAAAGTACACAGGGTGTGACTCCATAACCCTACAGGAAGCACACCAGATCTAAACTCATTCATTTGAAATGCATCCACTGGGACCAGCGAGACACTGAGAAGCAGGAAAGAGCTAACTGTGTGTGTTTGTATCAGGGTGTGCCTGCGGTACTGTAACGGTGAGTGCTGGTCAGACTGCTCTCTATCAAAACCCAAACACTGTGACTCATGGGACACACACACTATGTCTGGAATATCTGGGGTAGCAAAGACACAAGCACAGTGTTTCCGACTGTAGTAAGTGAAAACGGTGTGGGGTAAAGTCAAGGAGAGTCATCAACTCCCCTCAGAGCTGGCAGAGAGAGGAGTTTGGGAGACAGATGGGCCTCTGTGGAAATTTGCTTCTTGTCAAAAAAAAAGATTGACAGAAGCAAAGTCTCCCGAACATGGGACGAATAATAAGGCTTTGTATGTGATTCCAGACAGTTGTGTCCCAGGACAACTGTTCCCTTTAAAACGTAAATTGAAAGTTGGCTCTTCCCTTCTGGGTGCTGAAAACCTGCGACTTCAAACACCTGTGCACCTTTCATCTTTTCTAGACCGGAATCAAGTGAAATATCTGGGCATCTTTCCCTCTCGCATAAAAATGTACAAGGTACAAGGTTCTTTCGGGACAACGGTAATGTCGGTGATGAACAAATCAGGTCAGATTCAGTTTATATTCAGTCTGACAGTGACGATGACTTACGTTTGTTCCGTTGACACTCCACTGCACGTCAGGTTTAGGCGAACCCTCTGCCTCACACGTCAAGACTTTGTGTTTGCCGTCATTGCTGCGATGCTTTGTCAGACTTGTAATTTTTGGAACACCTGGAGATAATATAATATATAACAAAAATATATCAATAAACAAAAATATAATATATATTAGAGCTGTACAATTAAAAGATTGCTATCTCAATCCGGAACATTCAAATCTGTGTTTGCACTGCCGATGAACCAGAGAAAGCAGCTGTTATGTATAGGTAAACAGCTTCAGAAACAGATTTTTCAACTACACAGTATCATTATTTCTCTCTTACAATAATTCAAATAGTCACAGAAGTACTGGGATAAAAGTTTATAGTTCGGATATAAACACTGATGTCTATGGTAGCAAACAAAATAGAGCAGATCCACTTTTTTCAGATCCCCTCGATTACATTGGTACACCACTAGGTGGCGACAAATGACGTAGTTGTCATTGAATCATTCATTCAAGAGATTTGATCAAAAACGCTGATTCATCCAGTAATGAAACAAGTGAAGTCTTTATGAGTGAGTTATTGAATCATTCATTCAAACCAATTTTTTTTTTAAATAATTCATTCTAATTATTTAAATAGACTGCAGCAATTAACATTTTATCAGAAACTCCAGTAAACTGTGTTATTTTATTTAGTTGTCTGTTAAGAATCATGGGAGAATCGTGATATCTAGTTGAAACAGACAAACAAACAAAAAAATTGTTAATTAATTTATCCAGAATCATGTAGCTTTAGTATATACATACTGAAAAAAAAATCCTTTTTTTTGTTTTTATTTTTTATTTATTGGAAATATGACTATAATAAAAGTGTGTATAATAAATCATACCTTCTACAGTAAGCTCGAAGGACAAACTGCGTCTGATTCCTTCAATGGACACGTCGCACACATACAGGCCTGCGTCGTTATACGACAACTGAGAGAATTCAGGCAGTTTGTCTAGTTTACGGTTATCCTGGGGAAATTGAACAAATAGTTTGTTTAGCATGACTTGGAGTACTAAAATGAACTGACCCAGATCTGTTAGATTCCTTACAATCTCTTACCTTAGTCCATGTCACCTTTGCTTCATTAGAAGAGTTCTTTTCCAATGACACAACCAAGTTTTCCCCGAGCTTCTTTAACACCTTTCCTGTGGGAGTGAGGCTTACATCCAGAACTAAAAGAGAGAGACAGAAAGAAAATAAGAGATGACAAGTGTGTATCAGTCCGCTGCAGGCTCCTTTTTTGTACACCTGTCCCTCAAAATATCTCAACCACTGAAGAGGCTGAAAAACATCACATCTCTCTGCCAACTAAAAGCACTAAGGGGTCCTTTTCGCACCCCTTTTTCCTGCCTGAGACATTGTTTTCTATCCTCGCACGCACGTCTGAGATGCCACCCGCTTTGAAACCGTGCTGCACAGATGCCGTGAAATACATCTGAATCTCCAAACCGAAGCGTCACTAAATCCACATTATGGAGATCATCAGGCCTTTTGAACCAAATAGACACACACGCACACACTCACCCCAATGAGAATTATTGAAAGGCCAAGAGATTGTGAGCTTTATCAGCGTGCAGAAGCCCGTAGCAGCCTCAAACTCGAGTCAAAAACTCCTAATTAAGCTGTCTGCCTGGTGTCCCACCCCCTTCGCTAATCCTACTGAAGATAGAATTGATTAACGTTTCACCCGTGCAGTTATTCGTACTATAAAGGAAGAAATTAATTGGAAAGGAAGAGTTTGGTGAACTCTGGATGCTCATCTGTTCAGCGGCTGAGTCAGTTTATTCAGGCTTGACTACAGCAACACTGACTCAAACAATGGATTAAGTTTGGGTGAGCTAATGTTGCTAGATATTAAACGCTGCATCTTTTGTCTTTTACGCCCATTTTTATATGGTAATTACAAAAACATGATAAAATTATCTTTATAGTAGGCCTATTCATATTAACACATTCCACATTTATGAAAACAGGTAAAACGAAAGTGAGACATAGCGAATAGGTAGCTAATATTTCCAAACGTTTTTGTTTTTTTATTTTCCCAGAAAATGCTTGTACAATTTTAAACGCGTTTGCTTAAGTGTATTTATTCATGAACTATAAATGTAAATGTTATTTCTCATTTGGCTAGGTGAAACCTGTGTGCCATTTAGTCAAGGCGTTGGTTAGTAAATGATTTCAGTTATTTCAATATCCTTACAGCCGAAAAGTAACAAATCCTGCAACGACACCGACCAAACAAATAAATATAGCAAACAACAGGATGAAAACGGCGAATTAGTGTCATGGTTTTTGCCACAAAATACGTTTTATTGCGTCCTGAAAGCGCATACTCTCTTGTGCTCTCTCTCTTTCAAACGTACACACGCACTGTATAGTACGGACACACACTCGCACAGAAACATTTTGTTAGCGATGCTCTGATGAATTAATCAGTAATATAGTTTAGCAACTTAAAAGATACATGACTCACCAGCGAGGTAATATCTATACGGTCCTCGAGGTAGATAAACTTATAGTTTCGCTATTAGTAGAGACACTGCTGTCGTGAGAGACAACTGTGCGGTTCTCAAGGTAGATAATCTTATTTCACTATTAGTAGACGCTAATTTACATATGCTTAGTCTCTCTCTCTCTCTCTCTCACTGCGCTAATCAACAGTATTATTCTGCTATCAAGGCTCAAGCTTCCGTTACTAGTTCTGAAATGACATTTTGGAATCAGAAACAGCTTGAGATGAGAATCGTTAGAAATTAGTCCCACACAAAAGAGTGTTTTAAGGACAAAAACCTAACAAATGTCTTGAAATACAACACTGGAACAGTATTTTGGAGGTGTGGTACCCGTAGTATAAGTGGAATAATTGACTCCGGGCCGTTGAATTCTTAGAATATAATGCACACCCGAGGTGTAACAGGCAGCCATTCTGCTTCATGTCGTGGCCGCATTACCACTTTGGGTGTGCATTATATTCTAAGAATTCAACGGCCCGGAGTCAATTATTCCTTATTTATATTAGTCTCTAATAATTATAAATTATAAACTTATAAAATTATAAACTTATAAACCTTGCACTTGCTTACTTTAACACTTTGATGGGCAATCACAATTAGTATGTGCATTCACAATCACCCATGTATGTTATTTTAAAATGTAATAAGGTACCTAGATTTAAATAAGATTCCTACCGTTACAGGCTACATGGTTTTCACAATGAGATTTTACCATTTTACCCATATTAACCATACTTTCAATACAAAAAAATAACATTTGAAAAATATGCAATATGAAAATTACTTTCAAATAAAAGCATTTTCTTTATAAAAAAAGTACATCTTGAAAAAAGGGGGTCATCTTATAATCAGAGTCGTCTTAGGCGTAGTCCACACGTACATGTGTATTTTAATAATCAGGTGTAATTTAATAATTTAATTTTCCTCCTTCGTTTAAAAAACAAACAAACAACCTCATACACAGAAGCACAGTTTAAAAAAAAATCTCCGTCCACACAAAAACATGTTATGAAGTGCTGTCAAGAGCATGACAAACCAACAGGTGGCGATATAACCCTAACCGTGAAGCCATGTTGGCCAATCAAAGCCCTATTAGCACAGTTATTAGCAGCAATATTTTGGCTATATCCGCCATTGCACAGACTCGCCTCATGTGAACAAAGGAGATAGTGGAGCGCAATCTGACGTCAAACAAAGGAGATAACAGTGCGCACTCTGACGTCGCAACCAAAATCTCCGGTTTCACCGGCTACACGACAACACCCCACGTAGAAGGTGACGTTCTCGTGACCTTGCGCAACGTTCCCTAAAAGTTCTCTAAAGGTGACGACAATTCTGAACCTTTACAGAACATTCGGGAAGTTCCTAAAACATCCTCTTTTGGTAATGAAAGTGCTGTAGTTTAAGGTTCCTTATATGACTTTTGGGGGACGTTCTCTTTTGGTTATTTTATGGTCAAAAAAGAATGTTACAAAGAGGACATTTGGGACATTAACAGAACGTTCCCACACGGTCCTCTGCTGGTCATTTAATAGCGTTCCCGATGTGAGTTTAGGGGGACGTTCTATTTTGGTTATTTTATAGTCGCACAATAACGTTACAAAGAGGACATTTGGGAAGTTATCAGAACGTCCTATAGTAATAGTTCCCTAAACATTCCCAGAACGTCCTGAATGTTCCCTGAAGGTCCACCAAATAACGTTCCCAAAACCGTAAAAGAACTCCACATCGTGACCGTCTGAACATTCTGGGAATGTTACTAGGTAACAGGTTATCCTGAAGGAAATTTTATGTTCCCAGAACATTCTCAGAACGTCCCCACTGGTGTTAAGGACGTTGTCTAGTAACGTTCCCAGTACGTTTAGAGACGGTCATGATGTGTAGTTCTTTTAAGGTTTGGGGGATGTTATTTGGTGGACCTTCAGGGAACATTCAGGATGTTCTGGGAATGTTTAGGGGACTATTACTATAGGACGTTCTGATAACTTCCCAAATGGTTCAGAATTTTCGTCACTTTTAGACAGAGATGGGTAGTCCAGGGGTCAGAGAGTAAAAGTCCTGCCATATTTTTATTCCACCCACTGAAGCATTAATGAGCTAAATAAGCGATTAATTGAGTTAATTGAGTGATGATTGACCATTATTGAAGACACCTGATGATAACAAGCAGAATCACCAAAGGAGAAAATCACAATTTTTAAGTTACCATCGTCGAGGTAAGGGTTCGTTTTAGTTGAGCTCTTGACCCTTGACTATTTAATATTAGATTTTGTTTAGGCAGTTTTAACTGCATTAAAACCAACACGACAAGCAAAGTTAAAAGATGATCAGGTGGTGTTGGTTATGTTTTCACACAATCATTATTTGATCTGAATCACTGAGCTCATTTAGAGCCCAATCTCTGAGTTAGATTTACATTGATTACAGCAGCACTGTGATTCCACAGCAGAACTTAAAAAAAAATAAAAAAAAATTGTATTGTTAAAGTTGTTCTGATTTAAAAAAAAAAAAAATAAAAAAATTTAAACACACAGACATCAAGAATCAGACTGTGAATCTCAACAATGGTGAGAATAATAAAGCATGTTGCAATGCATTCTGGGTGCCACCAATCAAAATTCATCCATGCCTCCCATCATGCATTGCTGCATGAATAAATTATGAGCTGAATTGTCTTAGTAATTTTCTTTATTCTCAATATTTAAATTTTGCTGTTTTTCTGTGACTTTTTAGTAGCTTGTTTTCTAATGTTCAGAGTTGATCTGTTTATCAAAATATGTTGCTTGTCACCGTTGTTGAGATTCATACGCTGATTCTTGATGTCTGTGTGTGCCTAATTTTTATTTTTTTTTGTGATAAGGACAACTTTAAAAAATGTTTTTGTATTGTTAAAGCTGATCTTCTGCTGTAATCAATAATGTGAATCTAACTCAGAGATTGGGCTCTAAATGAGTTCAGTGATTCAGATAAAAAAAATGATTGTGTGAAAACATAACCAACACCACCTGATCATCTTTTAACTTTGCTTGTCTGGTTGGTCTTAATGCAGTTAAAACTGCCCAAACAAAATCTAATACTAAAAAGTCAAGGGTCAAGAGCTCAACTAAAACGAACCCTTACCTTGATGATGGTAACTTAAAAATTTTGATTTTCTCCTTTGGTGATTCTGCTTGTTATCATCAGGTGTCTTCAATAATGGTCAATCATCACTCAATTAATCACTTATTTATCTCATTAAAGGTGCCATCGAATTGAAAATTGAATTTACAATTCAGTACATGGAAATGACATACAGTGAGTCTCAATCTCCATTGTTTCCTCCTTATATAAATCTCATTTATTTAAAAGACCTCCGAAGAACAGGCAAATCTCAACATAACACCGACTGTTACGTAACAGTCGAGGTGTACACCCCCAATATTTGCATATGCCAGCCCATGATCTAGGCATTACACAAGGGCAGCCAGTATTAACGTCTGGATCTGTGCACAGCTGAATCATCAGACTAGGTAAGCAATCAAGGACAATGGTGAAAAATGGCAGATGGAGCGATAATAACTGACATGATCCATGATATCATGATATTTTTAGTGATATTTGTAAATTGTCTTTCTAAATGTTTACCCACCCCTGCTTTTAGAGAACTTTTAGGCAAAGTTGCGCAAGGTCACGTGGATGCCGCCTTCTACATGGGTGTTTTACAGAAAACGATAAAGTTTGAAGTCACCGAGCGTTTGCTTTAGATGGGCTCTTGATTCTTGACATTTTACCTTTAGATTTACTCTGGCTGCTTTAACTGTGTTTCCAAAGCATGCTTGTTATAACAAAAACCACAAGAGAATTTCTGATCAGATGAATTGGGTTATTTAATGATTGCGATTCACTGATCCTCTCCAGAGACTAAACTATGTGTATTAACTGATAGTTTTGCATTCACACAGACATCACAAATCAGTGTATGAACCTCAACAATGGTGACAATAAAAGGCTCAATGTGACTTTAGTAGCTTGTTTTGTGATGTTCAGAGTTAATCTGTTTATCTGAAAATTGTCACCATTGTTGAGGTTCATACACAGAATCTTGATGCCTGTGTGAGTCTGAATGACACATGATCCTGTCTGAATCATTTCTGCACAATGATAAAAACTTTCAAAATATCAAAGCAGGACAAGATTTTATGTATTATAGGACTACAACAAAAAATGAAGAAAATATTCAGAGATCAGTAAATAAGGCCACTGTATGATAGTAAAATCATCAACAATGAGCAACTAAATCCATTTGATCAGGTTTTTTTTCCCTCACAAATTTTTTTGCAACAAATGTGCATTAAAAACACACAGTTACAACAATTGGAGAAAATGTAAAATCAAAATGTCAAGCGTCAAGAGCCCAACTAAAGCAAGCCCTTACCTCCGAAATGGTGACATTTATAAATTTTGATAAAACATCAACACCTCATTAAGAAGATTTGAATGAAAGAAATAAAGTCAGAGTGGTTTGTAATAAGTGAAGATGCTGAGATCTAGAGAGATCTGTTAGAGTTTAATGTTCTGTTTCTGTTATCCGAGTTTTGTGAGGTTACCATTGTGCTGGAGAGTAGCGCCTGTGCTTCAGTCAGTGATGATCCAGAAACACTGATGTTCTGCAGCATGTTGCTTTATTTAAAGGCTGCAGTAACTGTGTAGTTGCTGGTGCAGTGATACAGCAGTTACATTAGCTCATGCATGTGCTTTTGTCAGCTAATGACTTACTGCATGACATTTGCATTTTAAAGAAAAAGTTTCATAATATTAATCCAGGAATTACCTATAAAGAGCTTTTTTTGTAAGACATTTAAGAAAAATTAGTTTTTGTTTGAACAGCCACTTTTGTTAGTCAATTTAGCTCTAATTTTCAATTCAATTTTTTGACAAGGGCAGCAGGGACGTTCTGAGAACATTTCCAAATAAAGTGGTTCCCTAAACGTTCAGAGAACATCTTGAATGTTCTGTGAAGGTCCACCAAATAACGTCCCCCAAACCTTAAAAGAACTCCACATCATGACCGTCTCTGAACGTACGGGGAACGTTACTAGGCAACGTCCTTACCAGTGGGGACACTCTGAAAATGTTCTGGGAACGTAAAATTTCTGAAAATCTTTTCTGAAGAAGTTTCTGAAAATCTTCTCCCTGGCAGGGATTTTCAAAAATGTTCAGTTTCAGTGACCTGATACTGCGTTTACGTGTGGACAAACGGCCAAACTTCATAGAAAAAGCTGCGGTTTTGAAAATACCCGTGTTCATGTGGACAGGGTCTTATATTCGGAACAATATGGTAATCCTTGTTACATTATATGCACTTTGAGGTGCTATCATGATTATGATGGAATTGATGGTAAAATATCATGCCTCTTGTACTATTTCTGCCATATTTGCGAAGAGTTTGTGAAAGTAAAGCTCCGTCATGTGACCAAACATTGAGAAACATGAAACTTTTGCTGCACTGACCAACAGAATTTCAGAGAATGCATTTGGAACTCCAATTCTCTGTATTATTCCAAAACCTCAAAAAGATCTTTCCATATCTGTCAAACGCTCCATCAGGTCTTTCTCTAGTGTGTAGGTGCCCTTAGGGAGAGATGGGAGAGAGATAGAGAAGAAGAAAGCATATTTTTCCCACTCACAGCTTACTGTGACGATCTGAGTGGACTCCATTACATCGTTGTCAAGAAGGGAGCACTTGTACAAGCCACTGTCGTCTCGGGTAACGCCAGTCAGAGTGTAGACATCCTTGTCAGTCACCGTGACCTTCTTGCCCTGAAAAGGGCAAGAGAGAGAAAGAGATGGTGTAATTAACCTGTAGGGAAGGATACAGGGCAGACAGCAGGACCCTGGATGAAAGACTGGCATGGTTGCTGTGGACACGGCTGGCGATCTCTCACCTTAATGTTGAAGTTGAAGCTGGTGGGAGGAGGGTTTCCGTCCGCCTGGCATTTCAGTGTCACGTTATCACCTTCCCTAATGGGGCTCTGAGAGATAACCTGTAGATTGACCTTCTCAGTGGGGTCTGAAAGAGAAAGAAGGAGAGAAAACAAACATTAGGAAAAAACATGATGGTTGTCATTGCAGGGATGCGGTGTGACTTTCCAACATGTAGCAAGCAACTAAAAAAACATTCTCTAAGACACCGCGCCATTCTGCAGACCCCAAGGGGCTTAAACGCCTTCATTTCCACAACCATTTGCAGTCTCTCATTCTCGCCCTCGTTTTCTCGCCCAGCAGCCACAGAGCATTTCACATCACATCTTCACCCTGAGGCACTGAACAAACCTCTCAGCATTCAGATAAGAGAGAGAGAGAGTGACGCTACAGCAGACTCGGTTACTGGCATTATGCCTGACAAGACCTAGAAAAAAAATCATCAAATTGAGCCTGGCTACCAGCTGAGACCTTCAATTCAAGGTTCAGGACTCAAGAGATGGCTTCATATACTGGGTGATGTACAGATACGCAGATACCCGTGAATACGGACACCTCAAACCAGCTGTAAAATCAAGCAAATAATGCATCAAAGCACTAGAAACAGCACGTGTCACATCTCGGGAAGAGAAAAAGCCCCAGTGCTTGACTACCATCCCAATCCCAATTTGTTTTCATCTCTGGGCTAATAAGGCAGATCCGCCTCTAGGGGGTGCTGGTTTGTGTACAAGTGGCCTGAATCTACTGGCACAATAAATAACATCTTACCTGAATTGAATTTGAAGATATAAAAAGACCACGAAATAATACATAAGATGATGCAAAAAAAGCTCATACTGGTACTTTCCATAAATAAAATAACAGGTTCTGTAAATAGACATCTTTTTATTGTCTTTTCTGGCTGTATACAAACAACATACAGCTTAACTAGGGCAGTCTGAATGACTGTTATGCATCCCTTTTTTTTTTAGACACAAATAATAATAAATAACATTGGCTCTTGGCTGATAAATTGCTTGTGATATTCTTCATTTGTAAGTCACTTTGGGAAAAAAAAACAGCTAAATTGCTAAATGTAATATATTGGCTTTTAATAATAATACAAGAATCAAAAAAGAAATCAATTATTTGGTTTATCTGGGTCCTCTTCAAGCAAATATCCGTACCCGTGTCAAAAACCTAGGTGTTTTCGAAAAAAGACGGAGCATATCTCGCCTATCTTTTGCTCTTCTTCAATGGCTACTGCTGCGATACACAACTGATTTCAAGATTTTAGTTTTTGCCTGTCACATTTGAATTCTCTGCTAAATGAGTTTATTCTCATGAATAATATGGAGAAACTGATGACGTAAATGCATACTCTCCAGCCACAGCAGCCAATAACCACTCCGAATTAACGCATATACCTCACTTTTCGTGACGTCGGTCAAAGACTATAGACCTTATTTACCAGAGAAACAAGCGCGCCGCCATCTTTATAAAATTGTCTTTGAACTTCCGTTTTGCGGTAGCTCTGTACATTTCTATGGCATCGCTGTCAAAGAATAATTAGTTGGTTAAGTGGATTTACTTGTTGTAGAGTTAATGAAAGTTATCATGAGCATTGTTATGTTTAAAGCAGATGTCTTAACAAATGTCAGTAGGTCGGGAAGATTTTAAAACGAGCAGTTCATTCATAAATGTAATATCGCTGTGGAAATACAAACCGGAAGTCAAAAGACAACGAGCGCAACGCTGAAAAGGGGCGGGGCTACATAAGGTCTATAGAATAACACAAGATGCGTCACTCGTATTGTTTTGAATGGGAGAAAGTGCAACGCGCAATATGGCCTTCTAAATAAGAGCCAGTCGCCGATTGGTAAAATCATCGCGTCACTGCAGCGGCCGTTAGAAGCTCTGGTTCCTATAGAAACAGTCAGACGCGCGCCTCTGAAATGAGACGCGAGACGTGCATTTAGGACTGCGTGTGCGCATTAGCTTGATACAGCCTGAAAAATAGCGAAAAATTTTTTGTCATGATTTTAGCGTTTAGAAACAAAATTTATGAGACAGTTGTTGTCAGATATCATTGGTGATTTCAAATATGAAATTTAATCGAAAGCTTGGAAAACAGCTTCGGAGAATTTTGGCCGCCGAGTGAAATGACTTTTCTTAAAGGGACTTTGCTTTGGTTCAATTTTGCTTTTTAAACTGGAAGAATGAAATCGCTCGGAAAAAATAAAAAAAACTTTTTAATAATGAACTTAATGAGAGTTATTGTTGTGTTCATTGATGTGCAACCTGTACATATCTGTTAACATCTCAGAAAATGTGTTTTAGGGTTTCGTGACCATTTAAAGCCTTACATGGGCTTGCTCCTACTTGCATATCAGATCCTGTAAGCCTCCATTCTTCTCGGAGATCGCACAGATCATCTTCCCAGCTGCTGCTCCAAATTGTTCCAAAATCACGATTAAAAACGAGGCGACCGGGTTTTTTCAGTATGTTTTGGAATGCCTTAAATCTCTCTATCAGATGCTCCCTACACTATCTGCATTTAAAGCATCTCTTAAAATGTATCTTTTCTTTTAGGCTTATTCATAACTTGGTTACATTAGTATTTTTTAAGTTTTTATTTCATTGTGAGGTGTTGCTCTGTATTATGTTTATACATAAAATAAAATAATTTAAACCAGTTATCATTTGTTCATTTTTTTTTTTTTTTTTTTTTGCAGGATGATGCAAAAATGTGTGTTGTGCACCACTTGGATAAGTGTTCATATCATTTTAAGGCGCTATATATAAATTTTGACCATGCATTTGATTAAACAAAACTGACAAGACATTTATAATGTTACAAAATTATCTCTACTTCAAATAAACGCTGCTCTTTTGATCTTCATAATAATAAAAAATCCTGAAAAAAATTTATCACGGTTTCCACAAAAAATATCAAGCATCACAACTGTTTTAATACTGACTGATATAATTATAAGACATGTTTTTTGAGCACCAAATCAGCATATTAGAAAGATTTCTGAAAGATCATGTGAGACTGAAGAAGTGAATACTTACAGTGAATTGGGAAGGTCTCTGCTGCTGAAACCTGGTCGGGGCCCATCTCATGCTTTGCTGTGCAGGTGAACTGTGATGTCACATCCTCTTTCCTGGCTGTGTACTTCAGTCTGGAAGAGGTGCTGGACAGACCTGTGACTGGGTCCTTGGTGACAGCAGATGTGATAATGATCGCTGCAGTCACACACAAACACACATATAGACACCTCAGTCATTACAGCTGGCAAACATAGTGACTGTCACACTGGAAGTGCCTAACACAACGTAACAACAGAGTCTGTGAACACTGTCAGAATATTCACTAACCACAAACCAATCAGTTGCGAGCTCAAGACTGCAGCAACAGTTAAAGGGGCAAGTTTCCTTTATTTACTTATTTTTGTAAGGGTTATTTTAAAAGAACAAATCTGCATATACGTATGGTTAGAAACGTAACTAGTCAGCCTGAGACCACAAACTGAAAAAACTAAAACATGTAACATAAAATTTCATAGTAATCAGTTTATGCTTTTTGTAAATGACTCTTCTTTATTTCAGAGAGATGGGAAAATAAGTGTCAGGAGTAGTTCTGCAGCATGTCAAAAACAGGTACCGGGTATCTGTCATATGAAAACGTGACATGCCATATCGGATGCTTGCAGTGTAGACAGCTCCAATATGCTTACAATATGCACAATATTTAGTTATGCTGTATCACAACATGCAGAAACACATTCATTCTTTGCATAATAACTTGACAGAAATATTGCACATACTTGTTAAGCCATTCAATGAAACAAGTGCCTTTTGACTACAGAAAAGTGATTTTCAAGGGAATGTCTAATTTAAACTAACATAGTGCCATCTCAACCTACATTAATAAAAATGAATATGTTAGGATATTCTTAACTGTTCCTTGTTATTAAGGGTTTGGCCTCCTGACATTAGCATTTAAGAATGACTTTTCTATATATAAAAAAAGGAAAATATTAAAAGAAACAGAAAATAAATTCTGTCTGTTTTTATTAGTTTATAAGCTAGACATTAAATATTAGCAAACATGAAAAGATCCTTTAAAATGGGCTTGTCAAAGCTCAAAATGATGTCACTTCTTGTTCATTATGTCATTTTAAATAAATAAAAAGTTATTTTGAGGTAAATAAATGTGACGGGAATGAAAATTCAGATAAAAATACAGATAAATGATTTATTTTTTAATTAAAATAATGATTTAAATAAATGTGATTGATCTAGAGTGAATTGGAAAAAAAAAATTATATATATATATATATATATATATATCTTCATTCTTCTTTTATGTAATGACTGTGATATGAACTCACTCTTGTTGTCATTCTCCAGGGGCTGGCTGTTCTTCATCCAGATGAGATATGCTGCTGGGTTGGCACTCTCCACCACACATTCCCCCAGCTAACACACAAACACACAGCCAGAAAAAGAAAAAAAAACCAATGCATCTGCTTTAGTGACTATATCGAAACTTCTCATCAGTAAAAATTTGGATGAGTTTCAAGTCTGAAACACTTTCGGTTCCGCCTGTGTCAGACAGCTATTTATAGACCTGTGACACATAGTATCACATTAGATTGTCACATGATGTTGTCTACCAAACTCAACATGATTTGAAAGTGTTGTGACTCTGGGACTCATTTCCTTGGGACTTTCCCTAATGAAGGTTCATGACCTTCCAGGTACTTTTATCCCACTGCTGCTGTACTTCTAGTGGGTAAGTCCTGGGGTGGCCCAGGGAAGATACCTTTATATATACAGTATAATGACATCATCTGTATGAGCTAAAGTGGGCAGGGTTTTTACTCTACAGTTGTGATACAGGTCTCTTATTTCCTCACTTTCTTTTTCTCGCCCTTTTCCTTCTCTCTGGTTGAGTAAAAACACTGCTAGAGGCCGAAGAGGCCCTGCATTAATAACACGCTGACAGGATCACATGCTGACGAGCTATCTGCCCCAGGATAGAGAGATCAGCAGAAAGAGAGAAGGGTAATAATGGCAGGGAAGCAGAAGCAGACAGCAGGATGATGCATGTGCTCAGGTGTTCAGGGTGGCGTGAGAAATCCAAGATTTTAGAGGAACCACGAATAAGGGGGAGATGAGGTAGGGGAAATCACCGTACTGTGATTCCGATCTCCGTTAACACACCGGACCCTCCTCAGGAACCGGACGATGATACATCACCTCTCAAGTGTAGAGTGCTGCCTGAAGCCTGTAGTTTTCATTGAGCCGTGGAACAGAGCAGCTGTGACTAAGCACTTTCCTTCCTGGACTCTCTGGGGGATTCACTAAGAATGAATTCTGCCCACTAATGGCGTGGTTTATTTGCACATGCTTTATGCAAACAATTTACGGATTTCCGTTTCATTACTAATTCTTTTAGTATGACCTACAGTATTTATTAATACTTTTATTTTTGATGTTATTTTAGATGCTGCACACAAAAGCTTCACAAAAAACAGTCAGGAACATCACTGATTTACATCTCTTGAGCCTTCAATCCGTGAATACCATATATCACAGTAAGTTGTAAGAGACTAAAAAGAGTAAAATCATAAGAGTCATTAGTTCAAGAATCTATTGGACTGCTGCTTGCACTGTATTCTTTTACTATACTACTCATAAGAGTTATTCGTCTGGGAATCATGCCACACTGGTCATGCTGTATGTTTTTGTTTTACTAAAAACTTTTGAGAATCAGTCAGACTGCACTGCTTGTGCTCTATGGTTTTGATTCACCAAAAAGAACTTGACTCAATAGAGTCATTAAAGGGATAGTTCATTTAAAACAGTTCATGTGACTACCAGCAGTTCAACCTTAATGTTATGAAGCGACGAGAATACTTTTTGTGCACCAAAAAAACAAAATAACCGCTTTATTCAACAATTTCTAGTGAAGGGCGATTTCAAAACAGTGCTTCATCAAGCTTCAAAGCTTTATGAATCTTTTGTTTCGAATCAGTGGTTCGGAGCATGTATCAAACGATCTCAAACTGCCAAAGTCACATGATTTCAGTAAACAAAGCTTCGTTACGTCATAACCGTTTTGAAATTTCAATGATTCACGTGACTTTGGCAGTTTGATACACGATTCGAAACAAAAGATTTGTAAAGCTTCAAAGCTTCATGAAGCATCACTCTTCACTAGATATTGTTGAATAAAGTCGTTATTTTGTTTTTTTGGCACACAAAAAGTATTCTCGTCGCTTCATAACATTAAGGTTGAACCACTATAGTCACATGAACTCTTTTAAATATGTTTTTAGTACCTTTCTGGATGTTTGAATGTCTAAATTAACTTGCTGTCAATGCAGGCCTCATGAGCCATCGGATTTGATCAAAAATATCTTAATTTATGTTCCGAAGATGAACGAAGGTCTTAAGGGTGTAGAACGACATGAGGGTGGGTAATTAAAGACAGAATTTTCATTTTTTGGTGAACTAACCCTATAATTTGCAAATCAGACTACACTGGTCATGCTTTTTGATTCACTAAAAGAACTGGCTCATGTGAGTCATTCATTTGGGAATCAGACTACAATAGTCATGCTATGTAGTCTGTTTCATGAACAAATTATTTTTGAGATTCACATTTTGGGATTTATATGTGAATCAGACTACACTGGTTGCACTTTTTTTTGTTATTCTTATGAGA
Source organism: Megalobrama amblycephala (assembly GCF_018812025.1). Lineage (NCBI taxonomy): Eukaryota > Metazoa > Chordata > Actinopteri > Cypriniformes > Xenocyprididae > Megalobrama > Megalobrama amblycephala. Next base: position 49,841,656 of record NC_063045.1, read on the forward strand.
AGGTTCTTTTAGTCAATCAAAAACATGCTAAAACAATTTTAAAAAAAAGGCTCATAACAGTCAATAGTTTGAGAAATGGACTACACTGGTTGTGCTGTTTGTTTTTGATTCAACATGCTTTTATGTGACTACAGAATTGCTCCACCTCTGCGATCCAGATAAAATCCCAAAAGATCTTAAAGATCCAAATCAGATTAAGATCAGCAATATATATGACTGTCCTTGACCTTTTCATGAATAACTGCTACCATGATAAAAGGAAAATGTACATAAACATCTTTTCTTTTTCTTTTTTCTTTTCTTTTTTTTTTTTTTTTTTTTGCAAAAGTGGTGCACCTATTAAATGTTTTCACCCATCTCATTATAATTCCCTCTTTCCAAAGACCTTCAGCCAGAGATGTGCATGTTTTCAAGACAAGTAGCTATTTTAAATGTTATATATTCAGAGGAGGCGCTCTTTCTTCCGTGCCCTTCCCCTCTCTCTGTCTAAGCAAGTCTCGGCACTTTGAACATGACAAACCTCAGTGGGTGGCCACGGAAAAAGCAGCCCCATACCGCTGTATACACAACACTAGCCTTCCCCACCCCACACCTCCGCCTCAGCCAGACTCTAAGATCCTAGCATTCTGAACTACATTAAAAAAAGAGAGAGAGATAGAGGGAGAAAATGAAAAATAACGACCCCCAGCTCCATTTACAAACACCAGTCATAAGGACTGCGTGGGATGCCTTGTACGTGCTCCAAGTAGTTCAAATCAAAGCTCCTTCCTCTTCACATGCAGCCGAATAATATTACTATCCTCCTGTGTTTGAGATGCAAACTCTACACAACATAAAAGTGGCTGTTTCCTGTGTAGCCGTGGGTGACAATCGTTCGAGTACTGCCTAAATCAGGTGTGTACGCCCCACAGACGCGTTCGCTGATGTCCGTATCATTAGTGCCGTCTTTGAGCCACCTCTGACTGTGATAACAGCAGGTGAGTGTCAATGTTGACACTACTGGAGAGGCATGCTGGGTAATGAAAACAAAGGCACAGGGTTTGATCCTGCACATTGTTAGTATCCTTGCTGTTTTGTGTACTGGAGAAAACACCATCTACTGGCAACGACAGCAGCAGCAGAAACTCTGGCTCTTAAAGGGAAAAGTTTAAAGACAACGACTCACCTGTGTCAGCTTGCCATTTTCCAGTTCTTTCGCTTTGTTTTTGATTACAGGGGCTGATGGTTTTTCTGCAATAAGAGATCAAGCATCGTATCAGACTATGATATGAATACTGTCAACATAATGCATATTTTTCTGTTTGCATAGAATGTGGGTAGTTACTGTTTAGTAAACTTTTTTTCATCTGGATTCTACATTTTAAAAAAGAATATATTTAATTTACATTTAATTAATAATACACATTTTTTCATTTTACATTTTCTAATAAAACGTGTCTATAAATGTCTTTTTTTTTTTTTTTTTTAAATGACACACACACACACACACACACACACACACACACACACACACACACACACACACACACACACACACGCCTGGTAAACCCTATGTTATGGGGACAAAAATGTCCCCACAAAGATGGCAATATATCAAAAATCCTTGTCTTCGTGGGGATATTTTATGGTCCCCATGAGGAAAACAGCTTATAAATCACACAAGGGATGTTTTTTTTTCTGTGATGTGTAGGGTTAGGGGATAGAATATACAGTTTGTTTGTTTGTTCATATCATTATGTCCCCATAAAAAATGGAAACACGTGTGTGTGTGTGTGTGTATAATGTACATATAATGTTTAAGTAAGTAAAGATACTGCTTGAAATTACATATCAACTACCCAGACCACCTACTTTTTTCACTAAAATATGCATTATAGTTACAACCAGAGCACACTGTGACCAATATTGTATCCCAAAATTCAATGCCCTCCACTTGGCCTTCCATTTACAGTGTGACAAATGCATTGGAAGCAATATCAACCACAAGTTTTAACTCCTTTGGATGAAAGTTAAAAACAATTTTTTTTTTTTTTTACACAAAATTGAATTTAGTAATAACTTTTAGTGATAACTGCATGCCATTCACTGAATATTATATTATATGAATTTAATATTATATATATATATATATATACTGCCCTACAAAGCAAAAAGGCAGTAACTACGCAGAGTGCAGAACTGAGAAAAATGACTTAAAAGTTATCCTGTCATCCAGCTAAGTAGTTGTAGGTAGATTATTGGACATGTTGCTGTTATGTTACTTTATATTAGCTTATTCTTTGTACATATCAATCCTCATATTTAATTTGTCACATAACAAAGGATGCCTTGAATGTCATGAAAATGACAATAACTAATTTTTGACCAAAAATGCAGTTACTGCCTTTTTGCTTTGTAGGGCAGTATATATATATATATATATATATATATATATATATATATATATATATATATATATATATATATATATATACACACACACAGTGGCCTGAAAAAGTATGAGAACCACTTGCAGAATCTGGGAAAATGTGAATAATTTTAACAAAATAAGAGAGATTTTTGTTATTTTATTTTTGTTATTTTTTATTTAGTACTGTCCTGAAAAATATATTTTACATAAAAGATGTTTACATACAGTCCACAAGACAAAAATAGCTAAATTTATCAAAATAACCCCGTTCAAAAGTTTGGGAACCATTGATTCTTAATACTGTGGTTACCTGGATGATCTACGACTGTTGTTTTTGTTTTGTGATGGTTGTCCATGAGTCCCTTGTTTGTCCTGAGCAGTTAAACTGATCTCTGTTCTTCAGAAAAATCCTTCAGGTCCTGCCAATTCTTCAGTTTTCAAGGATTTTTTTGCATATTTGAACCCTTTCCAGCAGTGACTGAATGATTTTGAGATCCGTCTTTTTCACACAATTGAGGGACTCAAACACAACTATTAAAAAAGGTTCAAACATTCACTTCTGCTCCAGAAGAAAACATGATGCATTGAGAGCAGGGGGGTGGAAACTTTTGAACTTTTTCATATTTTGTTGAAATATCTTTTTTGTTTTGTTTTTCATATAGTACTGCCCTTTGGAAGCAACAGAAGGTACTTGCATGTTTCCCGGAAGACAGATTAGGTATAATTTACCTTGATCTTCAAATTCAAAAGGTTTTCACCCCCTGGCTCTTAATGCATCGTGTTTTCTTCTGGATCATCAGTGAATGTTTGAACCTTTTTTAATAGTTGTGTTTGAGTCCCTCAATTGTCCTCAGTGTGAAAAGATGGATCTCAAAATCATAAAGTCACTGCTGGAAAAGGTTCAAATATGCAAAAAAATCCTTGAAAACTGAAGAATTTGCAGGACCTGAAGGATTTATCTGAAGAACAGAGCTCAGTTTAACTGCTCAGAACAAACAAGAGATTCATGAACAACCATCACAAAACAAAAAAACAGTCGTAGATCATCTACAGTAGGTAACCACACACAGTATTAAGAACCAGAGGTTCCCAAACTTTTGAACAGGGTTATTTTAATAAATTCAGCTATTTTTTTTGTCTTCTGGACTTTATGTAAACATCTTTTATGTAAAATATCTTATTCAGGACAGTACTAAATAAAAAATAACATGCATTTTGTATGATCTCTTATTTTGTTAAAATTATTCACATTTTCCCAGATTCTGCAAGTGGTTCCCATTGTTTTTCATGCAACTGTATATATGTATGCACACCAGAGAACAGCCAATCTTTCTGATTTTGGAATACACTGGGCAATATCAATATCATATCTCTGATATATCTCTAAAAGCATGCAAGCATATCAAAGGCTACACACATGTTATTCTCTCCCTTATCTAACATCTCCACACCCACTTTCCAATACAATTTGAGATCTGACGCTTACATTCGGTTTCATCATATACCAAAACAGTGCTTGAATAATCTTATTCCCCTCTCTGATTTGCTCTTATTTATTAATATTTTGTGTGAGTGTGTATTTTATGTATACTCACTGTAAACTTTCACTTCCACAGAGTACTCTTCCAGGTTGGTTAAAGACACCACCATGCAGGTGAAAATTCTCTGGTCGGCCAGAGAGCCCTGGGCGATCAGCAGGCTGGAGTTGGTGGCGATGCTAACTCTACTTTTGTAGCCGTCAGTGGCGGACACGGTTGCCTGGTCTTTGGCAGCCTGCTTCACGAGTAGATCCCCGTTAGTGCCGTCATCTTTCACCTGAACGAGATAGAAGGGCCGTTAGCACACCGACAAACACACATTTAGCACCTATAGAGATTAAATTAGAATCAATATGACGGTGAGAGTAGCTGTATATTGCTTGGCTACCCAGACAGGCTAGCAGGGCAGAGTAACGGCCCAGATGCTTAGTAGGATAGAAAAAGTAACACTCACATATTTCCATTTGGTGAAAATAAGGCCATCTGGCTTGTTATTTCCATTGTTGCATGGCACTTCAATGGTCTCACCGTACAGACCTATAACTGTCTGCAAGCAGCTCCCTGGAAAATACAAGACAAGAACATCCTGTTTTAGATGCAGGGTTGGTATCAAACAGAGCGGCTGTGAAGCATCGGCAGAAATTACTGTCAAATGCGACACGCACGCGTACACAAACATCAGGGCATTATCTCCACTCTGAAACAGCGCAACAAGAAATGGGAGGGAGGATAGGTCTTGTTTTGATTATTCCCAAAACATGTGCACGTTATGCATCTTAATTTTAAATTAGACGCGTTCGCGGAATCTGAAAAAACAAAAGCACGTTCAACGCAAGGCCACCGATGAGTTACGTTCATGCAGCATTTTTTCAATAAATAACCAGTCTGAAATGTTCTCATGGGAAGTGAGTGCATGCATGTATGCATAATTGTCTGCACATTAGCATGTGCATTTAGGCAAGGAATGAAATAACAGACGTGGAAGCTGAACATTGTCATCTGGAATGATAGATTGCATGCCATCATTCCTCTGCCGACACGACAACGTTGTTTGTCACTTGAGCCGGTGAGCTCTGTAAACATCCTACTGTCTTACGCAGATAACCGCTGACAATCAGCGACAGTCGATCATAGTCTGGAGTGCAAAAAGAGTTGGCATCGTGACATGAAACAGCTGGTATTTTTTTGCGCAATAACACGCTGAACCTATCCTCAGAGTGTTAAGCAAAACTTAGCACTTAAAGATTACAGGGCCCTTTATTAATGCCTGGTGAGGTTGTCATAGCAATGTGGCCCCATGTTCAGTGGCACGGTGGATTTAGGTAAAGCAGTATAGGGGGTTGAAAGGTCAGGGCTGAAGGGACTTCACGGTCCGCCCACTTCCATCAGCGCCCCATCTCCAAGAGAGACTATTCAAAGAGCTTGAACAACGAAGGTTCAAATTGTGGTCAAACCGAAGACGCTAGCTGTAGGCAACCGCTCTTCCGCACACAGTCAGCCTTGTCTCCAGGGCAATCGTTTCCCATATTCGCAACTTTTCATTGTGATAGCAGTTTTAATATTGACTCAGAGGCTGCAATGCAGAGGATAAAAGAGCTGATAAGCAGAAACTACATCGATATAGACACACTCTAGAAAACACATACACACTCACACCAATTCAGCAGAACAGGTCATTTTGAACCACTGAATATGGACTAATCTGCACAGAGACTAAATTTCACAACCTCACTCTGGATACCGGAATACTGCCATTAAACAAGCAATCAATAGGCACACAATGACCGATGTGTTGGCTAAAGTAACATTTCGCACAAAAAAAATGTTTTTTTCCAAACCTGTATGCTATTACTTGTTCTGTTGAACACCAAAGGAAATACGAAATAAAGTTTTTGGTCCCACTTTATATTAGGTGGCCTTAACTACTATGTACTTAAATAAAGTATGTACTTACAATGTACTTATTGTGTACATACTGTATTGTAAAACACTTTTGCTGTTATTGAGGTGGATACGGGTATGGTTAGGTACAGGTTTGGTGGTATGGGTAGGTTTAAGGGTGGGTTAAGGGATGGGTCAACAGTGTAATTATAGATGTAATTACAGAAATTATTTACAGATGTAATTACATGCAGGTTTTAAAAAAAAAAAAATAAGTACGATGTAAAAACAGTACACAATAAGTGCTCTGTAAAAAAATGACCTTGATTTTAACAGTAAAAGACTGTAAAAATGCTACGGTCTAAAACAGTTTCCGTACTATATACAGTGAGTAATAGATCTAACAGTACATTTAATTTAATTTTATGGTAAAAAAAAACCCTTACATTTATTGTTTTTGGAAGTGAAAAACAACAAGTCATAAATTGACATTCCCACACTTCACATTTGATGTATTTTCGTTGAAATAACTGTTTCTTCTTAGTTTTACTTTGTTTTTTTTTAATCAGATATGTACGTACATTAGGGTTTTATGTTACATCTAATGTTGTTAAATTAATGTTTATTGCATTTTTAAAATTTCATGTGTGTTACCATGATGGCGTTTAGTGTTTATGTGAATGACACTGTGTGCCCTTTCTATATATTAAGGCCAAAACACACCAAGCCGACGCCGACAAACTAGTGGCGACGAAAGCAGACTGCAGGGTTGGCTCACGTCGGCAGCGTCTATGTCCAAAGTTGCCCTGACACACCAAACCGACGCTAAACAGCCGACGGCCAAGTAGCACGTCAGTTCTGCGCCTGCGTGAGATGAAATGCCTTTTCGAACCAGCTGGCGGCAGTAGCTGAACAGCCAATCAGAATGATCAGATGGCCCGACGGACCGACGAGCTCCAACGCCAATTCAACATTTAGAATCGGCCGAAAAAAAGCCGACGTGGACCAACTTCAGCCGACGGTGCGGAACACACTGAGAAAACTTAGTCGGCCGACCGCATTCCTGCCTTTAGTATAGACCCCTTAAAAGTTTGTAAACATTGCAACATTTCCTGGTGGGCGGGGCTTAGCTGGAGGCAAAAAGAGATGCTGGACTCAATGTTGATAAGCGTAAGCTAGCATGTTTTAGGAGGGATTTATTAAACATAGATGCAGAAGAAGGTTCAGAACTGTCCGAATATGTACAGTCACTGACTCTGCAGGACCGTGACAGATATTTTTGTAAATTAACTTAAGTTTTGGATATTTCCTAGACAACATATGAATTACTTTCGGGTGGTTCGGGGAATTTTGTCAAGGCTTATTGTCTAATGTAACCTAACGCTGGGCTAACTATGATTATGGCTTGCAATGTGGATTATTTTAAGAGACCATTCAAAGAATGGCACACACATCTATCGCTGTATGTTTGTTTAACATTTAAGCTAGCTAGTGCGCTGAAAGTTGGCGACTTTTCACCTATAAAACAGAAACTTGCTGATTTGTACTAGATAAAACCAACACACCATTACATATGCATCGATTATTTTACCTGATATGAAGTGTGCACTGCAAACACGAGTATTATTTATGATCGTCTGACCAGTCTGTACGCCGTATTGCATTCAACCACAATTATCTTTTTGATTTCTGTGAAGGAATGTCTGCCAGGATCTGGTAAAACTTTAGTTTTGAACCAAAAGTCCTGTTCCTTCTATTCTGGCAGCCAAAAACACAACAAGACGACATTTTAAAGTCAAAACCTCAAACTTTTAGCGCGCCTGCTATGAGTTCTTATTTATGTTTTGCCTCCAGCTAGAGCGGTGACGTCACGGTGACGTAGGCGATTAAGGGGTCTATTGTCCTCCTCAGCTTGTGGAAAAGCTGCTTGTGATGAACTTTGATTCATCATGTGACTCGCATCACCGTGTTTGGTGGTTTTCAATGTATTACAAGGTACAAAGCAGATATTAGTACTCCAATAGGTTGCTAAATTAACATTATATCAGTTAATGAAATATGTTTTTTTTACCGTAAATTTAACAGAATTTTTTTTGCAGTGTGTAAAATAGACAGTTATGAACCGTAATTATTACAATTATAAACCTTTAAATTATACGGTTTTGAACTGTAAATTAGACAGTGCTGTCCCGTAAAACCTAAAACTTTGCTCCCGTATTTTTACGGTAAAGTTCTGGCAACCATAGCTGCCGTTTTTTTCCCGTAAATTTTATGGGGATTTTTTTTTTTTTTTACAGTGTGCACTGATTAATTTAAATGTAAGTACATAGTAGTTAAGGCCACCTAATATAAAATGGGACCAAGTTTTTTAAATAAATACGTTTTATACAAAATAAATTTCATTGTCAATTGAGGTAAAAAGTTGGAATTTTACAATAATAAAAGCCACATTTGTACAATATAAAGCCACATTGTGTGATACAGACACAAACGTGAAATAAAAATGTCATTGTACAATACAAAGTCACAACTGCACATTATAAAACCACATGTGTGTGAAGAAATTGCCATTTTTACCTTTTTTCTATACTCTGAACAGGTTTCCATACTTTTTTTGTCCTTTTTGAGGCTTGACAAGACATCTTCACTTTAAACTTAATGGAAAATGGCTACTTCAAAATTCCCTTTTTGTGTTCAAAGAAAAAATAAATAGAATATGGGTTGAGTAAATGATGACAGAATATTAATCTATGCATTAACTGCTCCTTTAAACAGGCTTTGCAGTCACTCTTTCTCAACAGGTTCTGATAAATGACATACGTTTTTTTCTTTTTTTTTTTGCTAAAAGCTTTGAGCTAATAATAAATCCAGTGGAAGAACTGAGATGGTGACAGCCGAAAAGAACAGGTTGTGTACATAGAGGGTCTACATTAATATAAAGACTATTGACTGTTTAGACAGCACACAGGGTCTATGCTAAAATACAGCACCAGCACATGGACATATGATACCTGCACAGGTGGGAAAGCACCATGACAACGGATAATCTGCTGGAAGATTCTGACATTGAATAAAGACAAGGAAAGAGAGATATATCGACAAGACTGTTTAAACACAAATGGATAAACCCTTCTGAAACCTGTCAAAAACATAATTGCACTGTTGAAAGAAACAGCTTAAACTAGCTAAAACTGGTTTGCTTGTGTAAGTTGGTTTTCCAACCTGGTCAGGTTGGTCTGTTTTGCTGGTTTACATTCTAAATGCTAGACCTGCTAGGCCAGCTTAAACCAGCCAGGACCATCAAACCATCTTTGACTAGATTAAACCATTTTTTTTTCTCAGCAGGGTAGGTCATATTTCATCCCAAAATCAAAAGAAAATGTATTATATTTGTGTATTATATGCATTTTATATTTCATTAAATTATATTTCACATAAAGAAACTTATTTTTGTTCCCATGATTCACTGATTTCACACTGCCGCCATTTTGAAAATTGAAAGGCTCTGGTGAGAAATCCCTGGAAGTGAAAGGTAAACAATATGCTGCAATACCATCCTGGAGCTGCTGCAATGGTTTTAAATGTGTAAAAGTTAAACAAGAGATGTCAAATCACATGGGAAGTGTAGCTCAAAGTCTACGCAACATCACCGATGTTGAAGGTAAGGCTGTTTAATATTAGCATTCCAGCTAGCAGGCTACTTCATTTAGCTGCACTGTATTTGTTCAGGCTATTCTTATTTTGTTAATTGTTTTTTTTTAATTGCTAATGATGTTAAGTTAGTGATGGTGCTGTGTCTTCATCTGGATATTTCTACCTTGCAACCAACTTTTAGGTAATTGCTTTTGGTATTTTAGCATGATGCAATCAAGTTAATGCAATGTATTTTCAGTAAGAAAGTGACTTTTCATTTCATTCAAATAATTCAGGAAGCTTTTTAGTAGACAGCAGGTGCTCAAGTACTTCCAGCATTTACTTTAATTTTCAATGGAATTGACCTTTACTAAGACTTTTCTTTTTTGTTTTGATGTGGAGAATGGTCCTGGACAATGAGATATTTAAAGAAGTATTTTTACATAGATGTAGTATTTGTTGTACTGAATTTAATTTATGCTGATGTATTATTTTACAGGATAATTGTCATTTTGATTCTATAGTAGTGATAATGCAATTTTTTTAAATGTTACAGTAATGAGAATAAGAATTTTCTGTATTACAGTAATGAGATTTTTTGAAGGGAACATGTGTAACAGTGTGAACAGTGTAAATAGGCATAATTTTCTTTAAAACAAAGCAGTAATTGTAAAACTAGGGTTGAGTCCTGATAGTCAACTAGTAATCCAAGAACGACTAATCAATTTTTGAGGTTTACTAGTTTATGTAGGTTTTTATTCTTTTTTTTTTCCCAGTAGAGGCAGCGGTCTGTGCTTTAATTGTTAGAACGTTTGTACCATAAAACCCTACCAGAAAAGTTTCATGCTTTAATATAATAATATCAATATTATAATTTGAAGTACCACTGCTACTGTAGTACAACAGCCATACACATTCAGAGAAATGTCTCTATCCGCTGTGTCGTGTCCCACAACAAGCATTGCACTTTCAAATTTGTGTCAGACAAAACCTAAACTAAGAACTCACAGGTTTCAGAGACAGGGCTTAGATTAACCCAGGATTAAGTAGGACATTTAAGTAGCTTTTATAAACATTCCTTAGATAAAAAAAAAAAAAAAAAAAAAAAAAAATTATGTGAATCTTGAAACAAAACAATGGTACTGACATATTTTAAGATATGTCAGTGCAAGTTGCTTTCAGTTAAAACAGCTCAAACATGCATTTTAGTCTGGGACTAGGCTTAAGCCTTGTCTGTGAAACCAGGGGACAATGTATTTATAACTAGATATTAAGTAGAAACATTTGCATTTGCAAGAAACTTTAACCTAAAACATTCTAATGTATGAATGTGTCAACACTGTCTGCCATCTCACACAAGGCAAATGAAGGCATTCAAATTTTAAAATGTGTCAAAACGTCTCTCAAATATCTGCATAATACGGTAAAAAAAAGTGTTAAAGTATGGGCGTTGAGAGAGATCTCCAGAGACCAGACAGCACAAGCCTGACCGAGTTGTTTCTGGTTTTCAGAAATGTCTCACAACCGGTCGCCACCTTATTTAAACAACCCACGGCAACCACATCTATCACACTGCAGAGAGTCTGAGTCCTTCTCTATGACTGTGTTTGTACGCTGTTTGAAAAGCTTTTATCACCAGCGTTCCCACGGTCATGGAAAAAATACAGGGAATACTAAAAGCCACACGTCATAGAAATCTAAATGTATGCTGAATGTGTTTATTGGCTATAAATTGCTTTTATAAATAAATGTATACAAATAATATACAATAATAGAAATGTCACAGAAATTCATTGGTTAAAAGAGGGGGAGACCTGTATCACACTGCTTTTTGGACGAACAAAACCAAACCAATAAGGAGAATGTGTTTTCTGTCAGAACTATCAAACCTCAAAGATGAGCGATTGGACTTCAAATCAAAAATCTCTGCAGGAAAACAATTTCATCCCAAAACATCTCTCGCTGGGACACTGGGCCGTTCAAAGAGTAGGTCGATCTCATCTCATCTCATCGGTGTTGCATTTTTTGCAGAATGTGATGTTGCTGGGATAATATTGAAGATGTGGAAATATTTGAGCTCACATAAATGCATACGCACCAGCAATCCCAATATCAACAACACCCAATACTTGTTTATAGTTTTTGGTGCGGACAAAAAAGCATCTTCAGCAGGTTTGTATTCAAAGAGAATAAGCTCTGGCCAGTACAAGTGCTTTGGGCAGCATCAGAAGAGGGAGAGATGATTCACTGTGTCTGAAGTGCTTTTATTGTGCTCGCCAAACTAATAATGCTAATATTCGCTGAGCATTCGTACTGTCCTCAGGGTCAACTTGCTCCCACTGGGTAATTTCACAGCAGAATTTAGCCTCATTCCTGGCAATGCTATTCAGATGTTTTGTTCTCTTTGCTTTTGTTAAAAGAAATTTGCCCAAATGAATGTCATTTTCACTCCCATGGTGAACAGCAAACCTTCTGCTTTAGCCTGAAGAAATCTGACAAGGGAAAACCATTCACTGCTCAAAATGTACTGCTTTTTTCTTGATTACTTGCTGTTTACTTATATTTTCTATTATTTTGTCTAAATAAATTTAAAATAAAATTCTAAAAACTAAAATAAATAGTTTTAAAAGCTACAAGTGAATTTAGGCATTGCAAGATTATAATGAACAGTATAAAAAAATGTATATTCATTTTAAAATTAGCTTAAAATGACATTTAACAGTGTTAAGTTATTGTTAAAAACAACAACAACAACAGCAACAACAATAAAAAAACTCTAATATTGACCGATATCTGATATGGTACAGATATACACTGCCGTTCAAAACGCCCCATTTTTGTTTACCAAGGCTGCATTAATTTGATCCAAAATACAGTAAAAACAGTAATATTGTGAAATATTACTATTTAAAATAACGTTTTTTATTTTAATATTTTCAAATGTAATTTATTACTGTGATGGCAAAACTGAATTTTCAGCAGCCATTACTCAATTTTTTTCAGAATTCTTTGATGAATAGAACGTTTAAAAGAACATCTTTTGTAACATATAAAAGTCTTTGGATTAATTTCATGTGTACTTGCTGAATAAAAAGGATAATTTCTTTTTTTTTCTTACTGACCCCAAACTTTTGAAGAGTAGCGTTCAGTATTTATGCTTAAATAAAGGTCAAATGTGTCCGTTAGCATATACGTTTTTGCTATTGTATGGAATATGGAGTTGGAGAATCATGAAATTAAACTGACATTAACTATTCAAATTCTGGTATTGTGACAATGCTAATTATCTGGGATCGCCAATCTCAGCACTAGAGCTTGACAGCTGGAATACTCTGCGCTCTCCAGTTCCTCTAAATCAGCTCCATGGATTCCAAAGCCCCTCACAGAGAGCAGCAATGCTAGGAGAGAGGGAGGTAAAAGAACTGGCACTGGGGAAATCAATGCCTTCTCCGCTTCGCTCTACAGCCTGCGATTCATCAAACGGCGCCTGCCGTGCCCATGATCAAACCCAAACATATTAGTGGCTAAACACGAGAGCAGATTGAAGGAGCTTCTCACAAGCACTCAGTGTTTATCTTGCTCTGCTTTCCCTCAAACAGACCGTCGAAAGAGCTTTTGGCACTGCCTCGTAACTTCAACATTCTCCTTAATTTAAAACCTGCTGGGCATAAAGCCACCTTGAATACGACTCGACAGTTCCACCATTCTCTGCCAACCGTCAGAATACGTTGACGTCAGATATGCTTCTGTGATTCTAAAACTACCTATAAATCTAGTGCTTTATGCTAGAGTTCTTCGGCCCGTAGGGAGACCTGGGTTGACTTCAGGCTGGCAAAAGATCAGAGCATGGTTAACTGGTAATGCTCACATGCACCAGAGTTTGGCAACCACCGCTTTTTCAATAAACACTCACCAAAACAGTCAAGTGCATTTTGGTCCATTTGAGAACTGTAGTAGGCTATTCAGTTGTTTTATCTATAAAATACTGAGTTTCAGGATGGAGATGGAGTTGTACTTTTAATTGTTGGTCTATGTAGAGATTCATCTCCTCCAACACGTAATGTCTTTTTTTAACCCATTACACCCATTTTGTTGTACTTTTATCACTTTTTTCTTATTCATTGTGCTGTTGGAGAAAAAACAAAACATTTAAAACCATTTAAAATTTCATGTAAATGTGTTTTTCTTGTGTTTATAAAATGAGCTTAAAGGGTTAGTTCACCCAAAAAGTAACTTCTGTCATTAATTACTCTCCTCACGTCGTTCCACACCCATAAGACCTTTGTTCACCTTCGGAACACAAATTAAGATATTCTGATGAAATCCGAGAGGTTTTTTTTTATCCTCCATTGAAAGCAATGAAATTACCATCATTCAAGGTCCAAAAAAGTAGTAAAAACACTGACTACAGTGGTTCAACCTTAATGTTATGAATTGACGAGAATACTTTTTGTGTGCAAAAAACAAAACAAATAATGACTTTATTCAATAAATTCGTCTCTCCCCATCATTTTCATACGCTATTTACGTTGCAGAGCTTCCGTGCTTATGTCTGAACACCGGTTCAGTATTGGCCGAAATAGAGTAGAAGAATGACAAGGGAGAAACTAATTTGTTGAATAAAGTCGTTATTTTTGTTTTGTTTTTGCGCACAAAAAGTATTCTCGTCATTTCACTTAAAATGTAAAGTTGAACCACTGTAGTCACATTGACTATTTTAACAATCTTTTTATTACTTTTCGGGACCTTGAATGACAGTAATATTGTTGCTTTCAATGGAGGATAAAAAAACCTCTCGGATTTCATCAAAAGATCTTAATTTGTGTTCCGAAGATGAACGAAAGTCTTACAGGCATGAGGGTGAGTAATTAATGACAGAAATTTCATTTTTGGGTAAACTAATCTTAATTTTAAGTTGCTAGCCACCCCCAGCGGTTTTTTTTTTTTTTGTGATAATTTTCACAAAAATTTCTGAATATTTTGTTGAATATCTGAACATGCAATATTTCAAAAGATGTACCACTGCATTTTATGAACACTTGAATCTAGGTAAGTTTCATAAAAAAGAAACATTTGAACAAAAAGCTGAGAAATTATGTTTTTCCCCCAAAGACAACAACGTGCATAAGTAATGCTTTTATCGCTTGTTTCTGCTCCTTTTTTGCTTGTGTTTTGATCCAAAGATTCTCTACTCTTTCAGAAGAAGTGTAATAGTGCCCCCTACCATATAACAGTGAAAACACAGAAAGTCGGAAAATTCCATCAGTGGTGGGGAAGCATTGTCTCATAAATGACTGAAAATTCTGTCAATGGCGGGGAAAGAGTTAATATTTGATTACTGCAAAGCATGTAAACACACTCAGTGTTGAGCACTGTTGTTGAAAATTATGGACTGAAAATTACAGTGTACAATGTCCTTATCTAGGCTTTACTTAAACATCCGAGAGAGTGTTTTTTTTTCTTCCTGCGGTTGCCTTTGGCTTTCTCACATGGGGGTTGTTAGACCATTTTCTTTTTAACTTAATTTTTCTCATTTCACTAAAGCTGCTTTACAACAATGTGTAGGCTATTTAGAGTAAAATTTAGAGTACTCAGGTAGTCTGGTGGTACGGTCCATCTCTCCTAATTACTCCTGTATGATCAGTGAAATACCAAATCGAAATCGAAACCTGAAATGCTGTGCCTCCACCTGTGGAAAAAGGTAAAGCTGTGCTGAGTTGACACTTTTGTAATGTTGATTCTGACTTTTGATAATTTGACCAGAAAGACCCACTGCATTGCAGTAGATTTTATACGCTACAACATTGCCATCTTATTTATTAATTTATTTTAATTGATCCACCACAGGTTTTACTAACAGCAGAATTTATTCCAGTATGTATGTTTAGATATTTACCAAATTAATGCAGTTTTTATTCAATAATGACATACATTAAATGTAAAAGTAATGGTGTTTGCTGTGCAAAGGTTTTGAGGAATCCCTAGGGAAGTGTTTTCAAAAGTTCCTAATCTATAAAAACCCACAGAAAGGGTGCTATTGTGGTGTTTTGCTGCCAGCCCCAGACACTAATTGATTTAAGGCCTGTCTAATTAAAGTAAAGTGAATGAAATGCATCCAGACTGGTGATTTGACGGAATTAATGAAGCTCCAACTAAAGCCAGTAATTGGTTGGAATTCCATTAGATGTGGATTCCCTCAGACACGGCAGCTGCAAACAAGCAGGGCATTTGCTTTTGTACAGAATCACTCAGCGTGGCACAGAGTATTAGTTTGAATGATACCTGTATCCACATAGCCTAAATCTTCTTCTTCAGGCATGATACACACAGAAGTAGAACTGCATTGTCATTACACACACACACACACACACACACACACACAGAGAGAGAGAGAGAGATCACAACAACACCTATCACTATAATGTGTGGCTTCTGGTCAAGGCATAAACTTAGGCAATACAAGACATAATGGGCACTGTATATAATCCAATATAATGCAATATAATAACCATCTGCTGCATATAATCACGCTTACCTGTAGACACACTCTCACAATTAAATAAGTGTTGTGGAGATGTATTTCTAGAAAACTCAGTGATTTTGAATGTAAAGACAGTTATTAACATCATTGTATTCTAAAGTCTCATTAAGTGAGGCACTTTACTACGCATGGAGAGACACAGAGAGGTATCGAGAGATAGTCCACCAGGTTAACCTGCAGCTCGATTAAATATATTATTACTGATCCCTCATTATAAACTGCCTCCACAATCTAGACATAACAAGCCTACAGTGAACCCGACCCTGCCGCTAGAAGAAAAATTACAATTTGAGGAGTTTTGCAAAAAAAAAAAAAAAAAAAAAGTGATTGAGAATTTTGTGCCTATAGCGTGTTGAGCTTGATCTTGCAGCTAAGGGCCTCTGAGCACCAGTGCTAATAAAACACAGTGTTTGCATTGGCAAGGTGCTTTCATCTCTTCTAATGCAAGTCTGTTCATCTTCTAAATCAAATATTATTGCCTGCCCAGAGCCATGGATCCACACGAAAATTATGGAGGTATTAACCAACAGAAGAATCCATGTTTTGTTTTTTTGATTTTGTTTTTTTTTCAAACAGGTAAACATTATCCACAGGAAGGAAAAAAAAAAAAAAAAAAAAAATATCACACAGTAATAGCAAGTCTTTGTGATTTGATCAACATTATTTTATTGTCCCAGAATATCGACACTTATCCAGCATTAAGTTTATATACAGTACAGTCCAAAAGTTTGGAACCACTAAGATTTTTAATGTTTTTAAAAGAAGTTTCATCTGCTCACCAAGGCTACATTTATTTAATTAAAAATACAGTAAAAAACAGTAATATTGTGAAATATTATTACAATTTAAAATAACTGTGTACTATTCAAATATATTTGACAAAGTAATTTATTCCTGTGATGCAAAGCTGAATTTTCAGCATCGTTACTCCAGTCTTCAGTGTCACATGATCCTTCAGAAATCATTCTAATATGCTGATCTGCTGCTCAATAAACATTTATGATTATTTTCAATGTTGAAAACAGTTGTGTACTTTTTTTTTCAGGATTCCTTGATGAATAGAAAGTTCAAAAGAAAAGCATTTATCTGAAATACAAAGCTTCTGTAGCATTATACACTACCGTTCAAAAGTTTGGGGTCAGTAAGAATTTTTATTTTTATTTTTTTGAAAAGAAATTAAAGAAATTAATACTTTTATTCAGCAAGGATGCATTAAATCAATCAAAAGTGGCAGTAAAGACATTTATAATGTTACAAAAGATTAGATTTCAGATAAACACTGTTCTTTTGAACTTTCTATTCATCAAATAATCCTGAAAAAAAATATTGTACACAAATATTTTGTACAATTGTACACATTAAATGTTTCTTGAGCAGCAGATCAGCATATTAGAATGATTTCTGAAGGATCATGTGACACTGAAGACTGGAGTAATGATGCTGAAAATTCAGCTTTGCCATCACAGGAATAAATTACTTTGTGAAATATATTCAAATAGAAAACAGTTATTTTAAATTGTAATAATATTTCACAATATCACTGTTTTTACTGTATTTTTAATTAAATAAATGTAGCCTTAGTGAGCAGACGAAACTTCTTTTAAAAACATTAAAAATCTTAGTGGTTCCAAACTTTTGGACTGTACTGTATATGAAGACTTCAGATGCAAAAGCCTCTAATTTTCTTCGAAAATAAGCATTTTTATCAAGCTCGTATGTTTATTTTCAGTTATTTCACTTTAATGGCAGTGAAAATGACCTATTAATTGCCATTAAAGTGGAATTACTGAACCTACACATACGAGCTTGATAAAAATGCTTATTTTAGAAGAAACTTTCAGATGGCACTTAGAGGCTTTTGCATCTGAAGTCTTCATATATATATATATAGAGCCAAAAATATGTATCAATGCAACTTTCATGAAGTAAACTTTCACTAAAGCCTTCCTTCCACCGGAAAAAATAGTCCCTGACCGTGAACAGCAAAAGAAGTTACATTATTACGGCATTAGATGGCAGCAAAGACTGTCTTTATGAGTCTGTCAGTCAGTAGGGAAGACTTTTACATTGAAAAGACTGAATCGTTATGAACATGGAACAAGACGCAACTGACAAATGCTTTGACTAGCGCTGTCAGTCACGGAAAACCCCTTAACTGTTATATATATGAATAATACTTTTTGTTTGTATACTTTTCACCTTAATTGTCTGCTCAAGCTTAAAATACCTCAACATTTCTTTTGTAATTTGCACCCTTATTAAATATGGTACCCTAATCACGAAGGTACCCCATCCCTCTGTAAACCATATGCACATCAATAGAGCACATCAGTCCAGGTTTGCGCCACCATCTGTCTCATCAGTAAGTGGTAGTTTGTTCAGTTTAATTGAGGGATTTGTCCAGGCATCTGCATAACCCCTGAAAAAAACAGTCATGGCCAAATCACCCACATTTCTGCTCACTGGTTGCCCATAAACAAGTAAAAAAAAAGCAGATAATCACCACTTTACTTTGACTGGGTGCTTTTGTCTCTTTTTTCTTTTTCTTTTTTAACCTTTTTTAACCTTCCTCACTATGTTGTTAAGCTAGCCATTATTCCATCTCTAAAATGGCATTAAGCGACAGTGCTCTTTGCTGTCAATGGTACATCAATAGCAATGGTCATGCATAAAGCAGCTGGTTTAGTGAGCTATGTCAGGAAAGTGTTAGCATTAGATAGGCGTGAATGTAATCATCTTTGTGATGGGTGACAGCAATTACAGTGCAGGGAAAGAGCATTGTCAGAGGGGCTATTTGTTCAACTCTTTTTACTTTCCCTCTTCTCTCCTTGTCTCTTTCAAAGTCCGGACTTCAACTGGGATCCATTGCTTCCGAAGACTGCAGTGCAGCTATTGAGATGTTAACTGGAAGGCTCTCTCAACAAATTAGCAATATGCTATCAGCTACTTAAATGATTGCCTGTTGAAAAATCCATCCATGGTATGGATGCTAGTGTAATACAGGGTAACTATGTTTTGAAACATGGTAGGTTTCTAGCTGTTCCAGTCTGGTTATTAACTGGATGACCATAAACCAGCTTGAAGAGCTTGCAAAGCTAAAGACTACCTAGAGCAGATAGAAACCAGCTACTGTGTTCTAAAACACAGTTACCAGCTTAAACTGGATTTCCAGCAATGTTTGCTTGGAGGCATGCTCCAAAAAATCTATACTACATTTATCTAATCTACATTTTCTGTCTGGATGCTAGGTGGTTGCTAGATTGGGCTGTATTGTTGATAGTGTACTCTGGGTGGTTACTGCTTTGATGAAAACAGTATACAGAAGCACTGTCATAGTTGGTTGCTAGGGCATTGCTAAGTAGTTGCTAGGGTGTTCTGGGTGGTTGCCAGAGCATTGCTAGATTGTTCTGTCCTAATGAATGCACTATGCAGTAATTGGTTGCAAGATGGTTTGTTCTGGTTGGTTACTAGGACATTGCCAGGTGGTTGTTAGATGGCTCTGGATGGCTTCTAGGGGGTTCTTTGTGATTGCTAGGGCATTGCTAGATTGTTCTGTCTTAATGAAAACAGTATACAGAGGCACTGTGCGGTAGTTTTGCTAGAGTGTACTGGATGGTTATTATGGCATTGCTAAAGTGTTCTTTCTTAATGAAAACAGTATACAGAGGCACTATGCGGTAGTTGGTTGTTAGGGACGTGCTATGTAATTGCTAGGGTGTTCTGGGTGGTTACTAGGGCATTACTAGACTGTTCTGGGTGGTTGCTAGGGCATTGATAGGTGGTTAATAGGATGTTCTGATTGATTGCATTTGGCACTATAGAGTGGTTTGCAATGAAACAACACTGCATTCATTGTAACCACTGTAGCCACATTGATCTATTATGAAGAAAATTTGTCCTTTTTTTTTTTTTTACTTATGCTGGTTAGTGCTGGTTTAGCTGTCTTTCTGGTGAAGCTGGTTGGTCTTAGTACTGGTTAAGCTTTGTGGAAACAGCAGCAAACCAGCAATGTCTTTTCAGCAGGGCAGAGTCTGTGACTTCCCTTTAAGAAATGAGCAAATATTTGCTCTGAGGACCCAAGCAAAGCTCCATTCAGGACGAGGGCCAATACTCTGGAAGCAGTAGATGTGTGTTTGATTATGCTCCAATAAATTTGCAACCCCATAAGAGTTGAATCGACCACCGCACAGTGCCTCTGTGTACTGTTTTCATTAGGATATATGGAAAAACACACATTCAAGGATCACAGCGCACAGCGATAATTGTCCTTCCTCTACGACTAGCGCAAGACGGCCGTTAATGGCATTTGCTGAGCAGGAACATCGCCTACAGCAGTCTAATAAACACCATCTAAAACAACTTCATCCCGCACTGACAAGAGGAAATCTGCTTTTGGCAGAGTGGCGTCCATACTATTAACTTGACTCTGCTTTTTCAACAAGTCCCTCCATTAGCCTAAACCATCATGCTGTCAACATAATACCTCTCGTTTCTGACTAACCACATGAAATAATAATGAGGGAAGTGGAGAGAGAGAGATTAAGATTCTGATGAGCTTCCTGTGGATGGAGACACTCTAATGGCAATGTACAACAATGGGCTAAAAGAGTTCCCGTCCATCATGGCATGCCTGAACATGGGGGCGAAAGTAAAGCGATCGGTTAATGACCTGATCCAGAGAAGTTTGCAACCATAGTCTGGCCAACAACGAAAACAACCCGCTTATAATGCAAATGCAAACTGGGGATCAATGCCCCTCGCCTACTGAATCTGGTCCCTAGTGCTGTTAACAAGCAAGAAGTAATTGATTAAGACAGCCGGCGCACGCAGAGTAATGAAGCACACAAACACACGCCGACGTGACTACGTGCTCAGAAGTGAACAGTAAGTATACTGAAAGTGTGCGGCTCAGTCAAGGGCAGTGCCTTTATTAGGGAAGTCTTCATTACACCGCAGGCAGGCAAAGAAATCAGAGCATCTTTTTTTTTCTCATCCGGCTCCTTGTAGAGGGCCTCTGGTGGTGCATGCAGGCTAATTGACCCATCCATGGCCCAGGCTTTCAGGAGCGGACGGGCACAGAGCCTGGAGTGCCGAAATAATTGACTTGATGAAATGAAGAGCAGAAACTCTCAGAGGATGGCTGCCTCAATCATGAGAAACCTCTGTCTCTCTCTCCACCTTTTTTAGTCTGTTGCACTCAGGGAGAACTCCCTAAACAGTTGGATCACTTTTTTGCCACAACAAACTGTTTATCATTCACTGAATGACCACAATCCAGTTTAAATGGTGGTTGATTATGATTTTACTTTTTTAACTTTAGTTAGTGTGTAATGCTGCTGTTAGAGCATAAACAACATCTGCAAAGTTACAACACTCAAAGTTCAATGCAAAGGGAGATATTTTCTTTTAAAGAATTCTCTGTTTAAGGACTACAACAAACGGCTGATAGGGACTACAACAAGCTTCTTCCCAGGTTAGTGGCATCACTGACCCTAAAATTTACATAAACCTAATCAAACAACCCAGATCAAACAACAAAGTGGGTGAGGCCCTGTTGGGCTGCTTTAGAGAAGAGGAAGAGTTGTTGTAGTAGAGTGTTGTTGCCATGCCGTCATTTTACGCCGGACTGCTTCACATACGAGGGTCAATTCAACTGGATTTGCACAAAAGATTAACATGACGGCACATGCTAGTTGATGAGTTGAATCAACTCAACAGCAACTACATAAATTTATCCTCTAACCATTCAGAAACATACAAATGCAATCTAAAAGTTGTAACTTCTTTTGGAGTCTCCCCATCAGTGTCCGACTCTGGTTTCAACAATGTAAGGCTGAACACCGTTACTGACAATTGCCATTTTGGCTACGTGAGATTCAGCAGCTTTGTAGTTGCTGAGCAACCAAAGAGGGAGCTGTTAAAGCTCCGCCTTTTTCTGGAAAGCTGCTGGGAGCAGCAGCTCATTTGCATTTAATGGGACACACACAAAAATGGCATGTTTTTTGCTCACACCCAAATAGGGGCAAGTTTGACAAGCTATAGTAAATGATCTGTGGGGTATTTTGAGCTGAAAATTCACAGACACATTCTGGGGACACCAGAGACTTGTATTACATCTTGTAAAAGGGGCATTATAGGTCCCCTTTAAGCAGCCGCTAAATGTACGGAAATAGTGCTGTGTCATATTTCAATGAAGTCATTGTTATTCTTTTCAGCTATGGCAAAAGGTAAGCAGAAAGCTTAATTAAATTACAAAGAGATGGTTATGTAAAGTTTCTATTGATCATGACATTTATTCATCAAACATCATCAAATAAGTGGTAAAATTGGGAATATCATAAGTACACAGTTGATGAGTATACTTTCGGGTATTTTAAAGAGATGATTCGGGCACTTCTCTACTTCAGCAACATGGGAAAAGAAATCATATTTTACTTGAATTTAATGCGTTTGCAGTCTATTTTGCATGTAATGCTGTAAACAGACAAAATAATAGCAATAATCTTTCTACTGAGTTGTCCTCATAGCTGCACGCAAAAACAATCAGACAGTAAAACCAGTGTTGGCCCAATTCATGAACAACTGACTCTTATAAAATGTTTATTTTTAGTGAACTAAAAACATACAGCGTGATAGTGTAGTCAGTACACAAACAAATAACTCTTAGTTACTAGTAGATGGTAAATCAAAACACAACGTGAACAGTAAAGGCTGATTCATAAACAAATGATTATTTAATGAACTGGAAGAGTAGGAATCAGTGTAGTTGGGGTAACAAACAAATGAATCTGATAAGCCAGTTTAAATCAGTCTGAAGTACTACCCCTGTTGGAAATCGGAATCAAATGAAAAGCTTGTGAAATTGAATCAAATTGAATCAAGACTCAGAAGATTGGGAATTGCATCTTGCTAATTGCGTACTCCAAGATTTTTGTCAGTTACATGACTTGCATAACTTCTTTAGTGAATCAGGCACCAAAGCATGCATAAAAACAAACGAAAGAAACATGTTCTGAGCCTGTTCCCCCCTGACTGAAGTGAGCCAGTGCTGTCTTCTACAGTGCAGTGTACTCTTCTCACATTTAATACAACACTGTGCAGACAGACTAACTCAACAACCCACTTAAACAAATGCAAGCCCTGCAGTGGACCATGGAGACCTACTTGTCTCTGACCAGACCTCTTGTAATAGACATCAGTATGCACTGAAGTGAAGGTCGAGAGTTTGAGACTGGAACAGGAATACGTGTTGCTATTATTAAGACAGGTGCTTCTTTTGAGAGTATGCTGCTTATTTTCTAGGCGCACAGACGTAGCCCAAGGCGTTAAGGTGAGGTGGGGATATGGCCCTTTGTCGGTGCATTGCAAGGACACTTTTCATAACCATGTGAATTTTTAACAGCGTGGAAAAGTATTTGTTGCTTCCAAACATTCCAGGATGGTGACATAGTTAAACGTGGTATGCTACACGATAGGGCTTGTAACACAAAGGGCGTCTATTGGGTTGAATCTCACGAAACCTGAGGTATTTATTCTAATTATGCCTATATTCTTTCCGATATCAAAATAGGTCAATTAAAAAATTTTTATTAAATAATTATATGATATGCCAATTAATAAAACTAATTACAAAAAGCCCCTAAAATAAAAATAATACCAAGACATTGCTGTAGCAGTGAATAGATTTTATAAATAGTGGCGGGTTGTCAGTGGAGGCAAAGAAGACACAGCCAAATTTTGAGAAAAGAGCAATTTACTATTAATATAATTCCCAGTTATTAATTTTATAACTTTATATTTTGGATTTTTTGTTTGTAATTTCACCATTGTAAACCATAAAATATTACTAAAGTCCGAATACCAGTGAGTGAAATTATATTACTATATTTGTATTGTCTTGTAATTTGCATATGTATATGGGTCATTGACGAATAAGGTTTTTAAAAGTGTAAAAAAAACATAATGGAGATATAATTAATTTTGAAGTTTTATTAAGTGTTAACAATGAGATTATGTGGTTTTTATAATTAATTAACACTGCTTTTGTCATTTTTTACAAGATGGGAAAAAAATGTCAACAAAAAAAGTCATTTGGTTTAACCAAAATTTTGATTTTACCGAATTATTACACGTTATTTTCAAACAATGCTAACATGCTGATATCTAGCTAGCTAACAAAAGGACAAATCAACCATTTTGTATTTAGTAAAAGTTTTTAAAATATTACAACTTTTTCCATGTTTTATAGCAGTTGTACCAAATGGCCTGATGTTTTGGGACATGCGTATGAGCAAGTGAAAACATGATTTTTTCAAATAGTTAAAAGAGAGTTCATTAGTTTGCTTCATGACCATGTGGTTCTTTGCAGGTGTCTGAATGATGTCACATCCTGTCACATGATATTGACAGCATGACTTGATCCAAAATGGTCCCTTAATTGTTTTGGATTCAATATAAGAGATCTAGTTGTACTACCTTATATACTTTGGATGTCATATCTTTATTTTTTTATTATTATTTAAGTCTAAAAGTGACCAAAAGAATCCATTTAAAGCAGTAAGCAGGAAAAAATTCTCCTGGTCCTCCAACTGCTATTCAATTCCTCCTATATTTTAAACTCACCAGCTGCCACAGATTACTAAATGGCTAAATGTCGAGTTTTTCATCATTCAGAACTGATTATATTAAGAATATAAACTTGTGAAATTGACAGCTTTAGAAATAATTTATGCATGCAAGAATTTATACACAGAGTTTTTTATTGTATTATACAGTAATGAGAATCACTATTGAGAATTAATGTAATGTAAAGAATAATAAAATGCATTACAGTAAAGTTTGGTAAAAGCTGTGGTCCTACATGCAGCCTATGTTTTATTAATGCCAAATATAGTGTTTTTTTTCTTTGTCCCTTGTGACCTGAATATGATTGTGAGATTCACCCGATCACACCTGTAACACCTGATGTGTACAGGCAATGGAGAGAGACAAAGAAAAAGACATGCAGACAGAGACAGTTCATCTCCATGCACAGCTTGTGCTTCACTGAGCAGGTGGCAGGAAGTCTGAGGTACAGCGACATGGACGTGAAAGGGCGAGAAAAACACTGTAATTGCCCTAACCACGTTAGAGCCAGTTTCTCAATAGCACTGCCAGCAACACATGCCCGAAAGGCCTTATCTGGCAGGAAAGACGCAATTTCTGCCACGCTGAGCTAACAAAACAAACTTACTCAATTCAAGTAGATTACAGAATTTCTATAAGGAAACCTTGAGGGCTGTATAACAGGACAAATTGAGCAACGCAGGGCCAAATAACTATTATATGAGTCAATACGATTTCTGAGACTTATGAGTACTGTGATAACATAGGCTTGTGCAACCTTGGGCAGCAGACTCTAGAGAGCCACTCCCATGCAAAAAGAAATCAATGCAACAATTTTCAGTCGCGCTGCCTTGGGTATTAGGGTTGGGTTAGGGCTGACATCGATGTGTGGAGGAAGAAGGGAGAAGAATGTGCCGAGCTAGAATTAAGGGTTGTTTTTGTTCAATGGACACACACAGAAAAGAGGAGAGGAACAGCAGTGTGCGAGAGAGTGAACGTGCTGTGAAAGAAACCACAGGGCTTCAGGACTCTCATAGGGATAAGCATCATCATACAACCAGCTTTCTTTTTCCTCTGCTCCTCCTCCTCTCTCTCTCTCTCTCTCTCTCTCTCTCTCTCGGTGTGTCGCCATGTCTCTGTTAGGTGTTTCAGATCAATGCCGGCTCTCCCAGTGCTCACTGCTACAGTGCTGTCTGTACTGAGAGATTTCAATCCCATTGATGGTGGAGGTTTGTCTCTGCACTGAGGCATGGGCCAGCATTTTAATCCAGAAGCCACTCTGCTATGCCAAAACACTCTCAAGGGAGGCATTCATTCTGCTTCTGTGTACACTGAACGCAAGTTTCTGCCCGGCTTAAGGAAGTTCTGAACCTTTGCACTCCTTACCATTTGCCATATTTGCTATTCAAATGTATTCCAGTCAAATAGCCCTGACATCAGGATTATGCCAATAGGTGTCAAAGGTAATGGAGAAGGTATACATCTACAATGAATCCAAATGATGAGAAAAGTTGCATAGGACCTTAAAGTCATATCAAAACTGACCCTATTTACTTTCTTAATAGACATTTCTGGCCTTTGTTCATGCGTCATTGTAAACTTGCAGCTCTAAATGAATTTTACTTTTTAATTAACCCAACCATAAAGCACAACCAATGAAGTCTGATTCAAGAATAGAGTTCTTTTTTAGTGATTTAAAACCATATAGTGCTGCTAGCATAGTCCAATTCATCGGTAAATTAGATAAAATGAGATAATAAGACTCATGAGTTACTGGTTTGAGAAACTGACAAATTCTTAACTGAATAAACTCACTGAATCCGTGAGAGTGTTTACCTAATCAGTACTTGATTCACTTACTAAAATGCATGTTATTATTACTTCCGAAATTAAAAAGGTTTTGCATTCTTATGGTTTGTCCATAAAACAGTATGTAATATCCATCCTAAATGGAAAATGTTTCAGCTGAATATCCTGTTTCAGTCATATTACAGAAGTAAAATAGATTGCGAATGACATTTCATATCGGCAAGCTTTATTTTATATTTAAAAAAAAAAAAAAAGAAAACGAAAAAAAAAGAAGGTATTTTAGGAGACTGACAGTTTACAAACCCAAAAGTGCAAAAGGAAGCAGCCACGGTAATTATGGACAGCATTTTAATCAGACCTTTCTGGAAGAGTTGTTTACTGGAACAAAAACAATTAGCATAGTTTGTAGCCTGGCTAAAGCTATTCTTTTGTACCACTTAAGGATTTTTAGGTGTCTCTAAGGGGTTCTGTACTCTAACAAAAATTTAAGTTTAAATTCATCTGTAGCAAAAGGTATAAATAAATCCATCAAACTCCTCAGGCATAATTCAAATGAAAAATACTGCTGAGTGTAGTTGGATAAGGAAGCAACATACCATCTTCTAAAGCAAGTAAATTAAAAAAAACATCATAGAACATTACATGAATAGTTTTGCAATTACCTATCTGCCACGTCTATTTATAGGAGTGGCCATACAGGTGACACATGGGAAATGTCAATGAAAATGAAAGGTTTTAAAAGGTAAAAAGCATCTTGAATACTGAAATGTCAAGGATTGCTGAGCTTCTCTCTCACTTTTCAGTAACACAAGAACAACACTCTGAACTATTGCGCGCACACACACACACACACACACACACACACACACACACACACTGTGAAAGTCACCAAGTTTCTCTGCTGAATTTATCAAATTTCTCATTCAGAGAAAACAATTTGACATAGAACTCCCTTTGCCACAACAAAACAAAAATCCAATTATCATAGCATTCGAACACAACAGCACCAAACGCAGAGACTGAAACAGTCACACAGAGGAACAAAAAAGAAAGAAGCAAATTAACTGAGCATTGTGCGTCAGCCCGAAACAGCTCCCGTGTCCCATCCCCTCCCTTCACTTTTCTTATTTTGATCTCTTCTTTGCAAAAGCAGGTAGAGCTTGTTAAAGAGAATTCCATTTATCTTATCCAAATGTGGATGTTTTTATACAACTAATCTAAAAATGTAACATTGACTTCCATAGTATTTTTTCCCCATACTATGGAAGTCACTGGGGCCCCATCAACTGTTTTATTTCCCATATTCTTCAAAATATCTTCTTTTGTGTTTAGCAGAAGAAATTCATACAGGTGATGACAGGATTTTCATTTTTGGGTAAACTATCCCTTTAAAGGGATAGTTCACCCAAAAATGAAAATTTGATGTTTATCTGCTTACACCCAACGCATCCAAGATGTAGGTGTCTTTGTTTCTTCAGTAGAACACAAATGATGATTTTTAACTGCAACCGCTGCCGTCTGTCAGTGGTATAATGCAAGTCAGCGGGAACTTGGACTATGAGAGTAAATAAAACACGACAGACAAATCCAAATTAAACCCTGCGGCTCGTGACGACACATTGATGTCTTAAGACACGAAACGATCGGTTTGTGTGAGAAACCGAACAGTATTTATATCATTTTTTTACCTCTAATACACCACTATGTCCAACGGCATTCATCACTCGATTCGTTTGGTCTGATCGCGCTCTGACAGCGGCAGTGATGTCTCGCGCATATACTTCAATGAGTGCTAGACATCACTTCCGTTGTCAGAGCGCGATCAGACCTTACGAATCGAGTGATGAATGCCATTGGACATAGTGGTGTATTAGAGGTAAAAAATTATATAAATACTGTTCGGTTTCTCACACAAACCGATCGCTTCGTGTCTTAGGACACCAATGTGTCGTCACGAGCCGCAGGGTTTAATTTGGATTTGTCTGTCGTGTTTTATTTACTCTTATAGTCCAAGTTCCCGCTGACTTGCATTATACCACTGACAGACGGCAGCGGTTGCAGTTAAAAATCATAATTTGTGTTCTACTAAAGAAACAAAAACACCTACATCTACATCTGGGGGTAAGCAGATAAACATCAAATTTTCATTTTTGGGTGAACTATCCCTTTAAGCACCACCATTGAAACTCATGTTTACCATGTAAAACATACTTGCAGTTAAATGCACCATAAAACAGAAAAAAATAACAATGTGTCCTGTTTCTATGTTGTGGGTGAGGTTCATCTTTCGAAAGCACACAGTGGATGGAATAGCTCAGCCTCTACACTGTATATGTGGAAAAAAAATTTGAGGATCTTTCAAGAGTCAGAGTACAGCTTTTGGAATAAGTCAAAATGGCTCTAGTGATTCTCCCCTCTCCTTTTATCTGCTCTCTTCACAGGGAAGCATACCACTCTCAAGGACCAGGAGGAAATGAAAATGCATGCATATATATATACACACGCTGAGGAAAACAAGAGCAGAGCAAAGCAAAGAACATGGTCATAAAAAACCTGTCCATCAGTCATGGAAGGCAGGTAAGTGCACTTTGCAATAATTTCCGTAATACTCTACATTATGAATATGGTGTGCAGGGTATCCTGTGGGAGCAGCGAAGCATAAGCTTACATGAAGTCCCAAGAAGTCAGTCTTGGTGGTGAACATTGCATCGCCATCCTTGGTCATCTGCCACCCTTAATGAAATGCTATTAAACCCACTGCAGGGCCATTTGGAAACAACAACAACAACAAAACCTCCCCGTAAGTAAAGACTTGCTGCAGGGCATCATTACTCCCCAATCTCATTTAGTACTGCAGGTAACATAGCGGATTCATTACCCTGCGTCTGTTACTCATACAAAGGATGCTACGGTCCATCTGGAACCTGACACCAAACATCTGAAAAGCACAGTGGCCAGATAACAGGGGGGAAACGGGCATCCTCCCATTACCAGATCCCTACAGCGACTGTGTGAGCAGATGTTGCTGTTTATATATTCAGGTGTAGGCTCTGATTGACCGCAGTTCAGGCTAAGTTCCCCACTGTGCAGTTAGTGCTGGTATGAAACGGTAAAAATAGAAAGAAAGAAAGAGGGCTCAGAATTGGTTCCTGTGGAACACCCTTTGAATTGAGTTGTCATCTATGAATGAGACAGTCACGATCATGAGCTATTGGTTGATGATTTATTGTCATGCAAATAACTGCCATTAACGATTTAATGCAGTTACTTTCACGTCATTTACAGTATAAATACTGCACAGGACTTTATTACTACAGTATATACAATTTTAAACTTGAAAATATTATAAATATATAATATATAAACTGTTTAAAATGTTTATCTTTTCGGTTCACACTGTTGTTGTTGTTGTTTTGGAGCCCAGCTTTTATGAATATTACATTATTATAAATATTATTATTGCTGAATATAAATTATAACCAAAAATATTTGTTTATATGTCCAAAATATTTGTCTTTATATATGATAGTTGACTTTTTCTGCTATGTCGATAGCAGAGGGACAGTTAAATTAGCCCCTTTCACACAGTAATACCGATAAATTGCCTTAAAATTACCAGAATGACTTTTCTGGTAAATACACAAATGTGCTGCTCACACGATCTCTTAACGGTAATTTACCGGTAATTTACCAGTAAAAACTGTATGTGTGAAAGGGGCTATTGATACACCAGACAAATGACTATCTTTATAAGTGAATCATTCTTCAATCAAACAAACTGGTTTGTTCAGAAATGTTGATTCATTCAAGAACGAAGCAAAAGACCGTCTTTATGCGTGAATCATTCAGTCAACTAAATCAATTCATTACAAATGATTCATTCAGCAAAGTTACTGCTGTGTTCTGCTTTGACTCAGGGGCTGTTTACAGGACACTGTTCTCAACTAAAAATGGAAAACTTTTATGTGTTTTGGCCATTCATTTTCATGACAATTGCATTTTGGTGGCCTGAAAACTGTCTGGTATGCGTAATACAGCGTTTTTACTCGTTTATGCAGATCCATGTGAACGGGGATAGTTTTGATGATGCTGTCGTCTGTAAAAAGAGAAAAACTTTTCAGTTTTTAGTACATCGTTGTTGTGTAAACGTACCCATAGTTCAGGATTATTTAGGTGGCGCAAAAATAGTAAAAGTAATGGGCAACGCTGTATCTAAAACACAACATTAATTTATCGAACTGTTGTATAAAATCAATGTCACACTCACATTCTGAATATCGAGACAAGACTTTTAAAATAAAAACTGGTAAACTATGTATTTACATTAGACATTAGAGTAAGGAGATTACACCATAGTACACACAGAACACATTTTTGCATTCCCCTGCACTGCTTTTTCATTGTTTTTCTATGTAAATGTGCACTAGACTGATGAATTTGACCATTGCGCTCATGATTTTTGCAGTCTCAAGCAAAAACAAGTAATTTTATTTTGTCTTGTGTTTATAGGTGCATTTGTGTTTATAATTGCACATTCTACAATAACACATTAGGTGCGTCCCAATTTGCATACTTGTTTTTTTGTGCACTACTCTGTGGCATTTTTAGTATAAATAGTGTGCATAGTGTGTTCACATTGAAAATTCCATAATGAAAAAGAGCACTTACACGGATGATGCATGTAAACAGAAAAAATGAAGTGTGGAATGGAATGTTGGACACTTTATGCAATCAACTGTCACAGCTTTCCTTATATAGTGGGTTGGGGGGAGGTGCTGTAAGACTGATGTTGGATAGCGAAACAACCTGTAAGATCCGATGATGGATAGTGAAACAACCTTATAAAATTCACACACTAGACGGTTGAGTACATAATGCATAGTATACTGTAAGTGCATAGGTAGTATAATATGTCATTTGGGATACAACTTTTAGCTCAAATACATGCACTTCTCACTCAGCTCACTAAAGCTGAAAAATGGAATAGGAAAACCCATGTTTCTACTTAATAGGTCTTTGCGCTATACACCATGTGCAGGGATACTGTGCCAAGTGCACGCATGCCTCTATTACAGTCAATGTTCTGTACTGCCAGGTCTTGACACAGCAGAAATCCTTCTCACTTTTGGCAGTTTTCAGATTTCCAAAGCTTTATGGAGAGTAGCAGGGTGAGAAAAAAAAAAAAAAAAAAAAAAAATCACACCGTATCCAAGCAAAATCCTATTATTAAATTTAAGTGTCTAGTGCCAAAGGCCTCTTTTTCGTCCAGCTCCCAACCATAACCAGCAGCGGGAGAGGTGAAGGATGATTCCTCTCTCACTCATCTGTGTGTTTGTTTTACTGAAGTTTCAAGGTCTTCTCAGCAGAGATTGTTTTTCTCTCTCTTCTCCCGTCTCATGCTGGTGAAAGGCCAGCAGTGTGCCTGGAATGGACAACGCCCCACCACCCCCCTGCTTGATACCCGCAAAAGAAATGTTCCCATGAGAAAAACATGAATACACTCGGAGGTTTCCATTCTGCTGCTCTGTTGCCCATTAGTTGAACTGGGAGGAAGTCATGTTTGAAAGCAGACGGGAAGTGAGGATGGGCATGAGTGACAGTGTGAAGTTGTTTTAATGGCTTGGGACCATTTAGCAACACAGACTCGGAGAACCGACTGACATGCCTCGTGCTCCTACACATTGGAACCGTTTCACACCTGTGGGAGTGTAAGCCTTTTAGTGAGAGCGTGTGTGAGAGAAGAAGTGTGAGACATGCACCATTAGCACTGTGTGTGTCAGTCACGTTGGCCGAATATCTTGCTGGCGCATCCAGGCCAAAAATTCCTTTATTTGGCTTTAGATCACTAGTGATGTGTGCAATTTATACTTAAAGGATTAATGTAAAATGAAATCTGTCATCAATGCACGGCCGTCATGTCGTTCCAAACCCGTTTGTCTGGGTTTCATCCGAGGAACACACACAAGGAGATGTTTTGAATATACAGTGTGACTGTACCGATCACTCTTTTTATGCAGTTATAATGGTGACTGGAAATGTAAAAACTTCAAAAAGGATCTAAAAGCATTGATAATGCACAATTCTATTTGAATGGTTTACATTGTTCTAAGTCTTCTGAAGTAAATTTTAAGTTGTTATTCACTGACAGTCTTGCCCTCAAATGGGTTAATATCCATCAAAACCAGAGAATTAGCAAATTCAATCCAGTATGATAAATAGATAAATGATTCACTGAAAAGATTTGACCTAAAAGAACAATTCATTCACAAATCAGATATTGTTATTAGCATATTACTAGGATAATGGCTGTTTATTAGTACTTATAAAGCACAAAATGTAAAGCCTTATTCTGCATGACCATATTCTTCTTCCCTAATCCTACCCAATTCTTACCCAATACCTAAACTTAATAAATTAAAGCTAAATCGAAATATAAAAATTCCAAAAACGAATAAAAATTACACAAGAACATAAGAAAAATACAAAAACTTAAAGTTAAAAATGAATATACAAAAATAAAAGCTAATTACTAATAAGTACTATAAAAGTATAGAAATATTACTAAAATAAAATTTTTGTAGCTTGACTTCATATTTATATTGAAAAGAGCAATCATGGTATTCAAAAATTCACCTTGCCTTTTGTGTTCTAAAGAAGAAAGAAAATCGTATCAGTTTAAAATGACATGAGGTTGAGTAAATGAAAACTTAACTTTCTTGGGTGAACCATCTTTTCAAATCTGTGAGAACTTTTATATTTTTCACATGGGAACTGCAGTCAAAATCCCTGCTGACAGAAACCCCGTGGGGTGAAGGTGGTGATGAAACTTTACTGAGGCTGTGCAGAACACTCACATGAAGTTATGGCGAATGTGCAACTTCTGCGGCCTAAGCCACCTGCCAACTTCAAAAGCTCCAAATCCACCCACGACGCTAAAGACATGCAAATGGTGCAATGTTCGCCTAATCTCATTTAGAGAGAAAAGGGTCTCTCTGAGGCCTAGGGGCAATTAGGCACAACACAGAAAAAATGACAGCAGATGGTCTTGGGTTTACACCAGAGCCTTACCTGGCTGCCTTTTCCTCCGTTACACACTTCACAACATTAATTATGAGCTAACTCTACTGCCATGGAGATGCCCAAAACGCTGCTTTGCCAAATCCAACTTTCGAAAAGTTGAGTGCAGACTCCTGCATTCTAATAAGAATATCCCATTACAGATGCATTCAGTTCTTCTTAATAATGGTTCAGTACAGTAACACCGAGTTAATTGAAGCCTGTGGACATCTTCTTTCTTGCCTGAGCACGGTAACAGGCAGAGTTAATGAGGATGACCCCCTCCAGAGTAAGTCTGCTGTGGGCTTAGTTGGCTCCAGAATCTGCTGTGCCGATTAAGTGCTCGGTCTTTTGCTATCAGACCTCCTTTTGTGTTGTTCACTCACAGCACAGCCCTAATCCTGACTAAAAGCCCCGATTCTGCAGTAATCCAAGCCAGGGTGTGAAGATGAGACAGAGGAAGCCATTGATCTTTGAGTTTACCCAGGGAGTTGGACTAGTGGCTTGTATTAAACCTTCCCTCCATTCACGGATGGCTGGTATTGTTGGCACAGGGTGCTGCATTTATTACTATTAATGTGAAGTATTTGGTGATCTCATCACGTTTGGCTGTGTGTGTATGTGTGTTGACTTGCAGAGAGACTGAGGACGGAAAAAGAAACTCAAGCAAGCAGGTTGGGTCATACACAGATATAAGGGTGTAATTGGTATGTGCTGCAAAGTGGCACCACTGCCTGTACATTTGCTCACACATTTATCAGCTAAATGGGGACTTCTCATGATTCTACTGTTTTAAATAAAGCTGATCATGCTGTAATTAATACAGACTAACCATAACCCTATAGTTCTAAAATAAATAGGGACGCACAATATATATTGGTATTATATAGGATGATATTAGAGATTTTTTTAGATAACTGATATCAATCATTTATTGATAATGTTAAATTTACTATTTAACAAATATTCAATAAATATTTATTTTTCACACTGAACATCATAATGGTGATATCTAAATTCTTATTGGATTTAAAATGATTGCTTTTTTATTATTTTTATAATTTATTTAGACAAAAATGTAAGGATTTTAGTATTGTGCAATTATTGGTTATTGACCATAACATGAAATTTATTTTCAGCGTATCTGCCAAAATGTAGTATCTTCAGCATTAGCCAGAATTTTACTATTGTGCATCCCTAAACAATAAACCTTGTTTGAAACTTACCTACAACAACAATAACTTAAAGGACACACAATACATTTGCTGTTCAAGCATGACAAACGGTGATCCTCTCCATTACAGTCCTTTCAGGAACTCAGAGTATGTCTAGCTTTGACTTGTATGTCTAGCATTGACCCCTGAGAGTCTATAGTTAAAGATTTCAACACAACAATAAGGACAATGGGAATGAATGGTATGAAAAACAGCATTCAGGGGTCCCCTTGTTTTTTGCATTTGATGCTGTCATTGTAGCTGGCAGCAGCAGACAAAAATTTCAAATTTCATTTCATTCACCTTTCATTGTGGTAAGGTTTAGAAATGAATAACCACACACATGTATATTATTTAAACATTATATATTAACATGATATACAGTACAGTCCAAAAGTTTGGAACCACTAAGATTTTTAATGTTTTTAAAAGAAGTTTCGTCTGCTCACCAAGGCTACATTTATTTAATTAAAAATACAGTAAAAAACAGTAATATTGTGAAATATTATTACAATTTAAAATAACTGTGTACTATTTAAATATATTTGACAAAGTAATTTATTCCTGTGATGCAAAGCTGAATTTTCAGCATCGTTACTCCAGTCTTCAGTGTCACATGATCCTTCAGAAATCATTCTAATATGCTGATCTGCTGCTCAAGAAACATTTATGATTATTTTCAATGTTGAAAACAGTTGTGTACTTTTTTTTTTTCAGGATTCCTTGATGAATAGAAAGTTCAAAAGAACAGCATTTATCTGAAATACAAAGCTTCTGTAGCATTATACACTACCGTTCAAAAGTTTGGGGTCAGTAAGAATTTTTATTTTTATTTTTTTGAAAAGAAATGAAAGAAATGGATACTTTTATTCAGCAAGGATGCATTAAATCAATCAAAAGTGGCAGTAAAGACATTTATAATGTTACAAAAGAATAGATTTCAGATAAACACTGTTCTTTTGAACTTTCTATTCATCAAATAATCCTGAAAAAAAATATTGTAGACAAATATTTTGTACAATTGTACACATTAAATGTTTCTTGAGCAGCAGATCAGCATATTAGAATGATTTCTGAAGGATCATGTGACACTGAAGACTGGAGTAATGATGCTGAAAATTCAGCTTTGCCATCACAGGAATAAATTACTTTGTGAAATATATTCAAATAGAAAACAGTTATTTTAAATTGTAATAATATTTCACAATATTACTGTTTTTTACTGTATTTTTAATTAAATAAATGTAGCCTTGGTAAGCAGACGAAACTTCTTTTAAAAACATTAAAAATCTTAGTGGTTCCAAACTTTTGGACTGTACTGTATATGATTTATGCCCAACAGGTGAGAGGGAAGAGAACATCCCAACCCCCTGCTAAAGTTCTTCAGGCCCCGACTTGGCCCACCTTGAGAACCCACAGATCAAAGGTCGAGGGGTCGGATAAACAGCCCTAGCAGCAGGAGTCATGGGTTAGGCCAGCAGTTGATAGCTGATACTTTTTTGCCTCACTGCTCAGAGCCACAGCAGGGTCATCCGGAGCCCCTCAAGCCCAGCTGCTTTAGTCATCATTATTGTTTGCTAGCTTCTATTCTTTTCGAGTTGAGGAATCTTCAGGATTGATTTACTGTGTTGTTCTGTACATGCCCACAAGTTCTGGAGCACAGTTGTTACCCCAACAACCTGAGAGGTTGGCTATTTTTATTTTCAAGGCAAAAATCCAGAGACCTGATCACTTTGTCCAGGCCAAAGTTATTACTTTTTTTTTTGAGAGTAATAAAAGTGAACTGCAGTGAAGAAAGACATATTCATTTCACCCATTAAAAAAAGCAAATACAAACCAAAAATCATTGCAAATAAAAATGTTAATAAAGTACAAAATAAAATGTATCACATAACACAATGCATTGAGACTGTTCCGCTGGATACTGTTGCTAAGATATCATGATACTGCTCTGTTGCCATACACTGCCAGATAATAAAATCTTGGCTTCTTACTACAGGATAACAGCAGATAATGGTTCTACATGGTATCCGGAACCAAACAGCAGCTGGTCCGATAAAATTGCCGGTTCCCTCAATCACACTAATACTGTTAGAGTCTAAGTGGAGTAGTGTGTGTGTGTGTGTGTTTTAGCTTAAAGTCTTAAAGGAAAGGATGAGCACAACAGCATATTCCCATTTACACATTCCATTAGCCTACCAAGCCATCACTCACAGTACTACACCTGAGTACTGAAAAATGGCCCATTTCATGCCCTCAAAAGAGGTCATGATCCTTTGTTCCAGCATAGATCCCACCTCTCTGCCGCTGAGATTACTACTTGACAAAAAAAGAGCTATTTTTATGGACACACACATATACATTGTCTGATTATCATGAAATCTCCAACAAAGCAGGGTGTCAGCCCTGTGGGACAGACCTCTATGTTGGCTGGTTGACTTAAAAGGTATCCCACCAAGATGGATTTGGGCTGGGGAGGACGGAAGCGTCAAATTCCTGGCTTCTAAATACAGCGTGCGTAAAATGCTCTTTAATTAAGATCTAAGAGAGATTACTGAATTAATTCCAAAGGGAAAGCCCCGTTGTGTGAGAATTAAGATACACCCCTCCTTCTAATTTTGGCTTCTGGAGGCAACTTCAATAATGTGTAACGGGAGGTGAATGAGTCAAGTAGTCATTAGTGAGTGAGGCTTGCTAAAAATGAGGAGAAGTCCAATATCAGACCCTTCCTGAAATGTCACAATCCTCATTATCTGACTAATCTTAGTCACTGGCTAAGGGGGAAATTTATCAACTCTTAAAATACAGTACAGTCGTCTTGTCTTGTGAGTGGACCACCTACTGGTTTCTTCCACTTCCTCAGCCTGGTGGCTCACTCCATAGGCACACCCTGCCAAGTTGGGCTCCTGTGGAGCATTTTTTAAGGAAAAGAGGAGCTGTGTCTGCTCGCTCTAGGCTTATCAGAGGGCATTTGAGGGTGCTTTCACACTGGCAGTTTAGTTCGAAACTGGGCACAGTTTGCATGAAAAATTGGTAATGTGAAAGCTGTAATGCAGACCCAGTAGCGCATCAGGATACTGAACCCGAGACTGCCTGTAGGAGGTGGTCTGAGTTCGGTTGGAACCGTGGTGCTATTCGCATGAATGTTAAAGCAGTTTGGACTCGGGTGCATGCTTGTTCAGGAAGTAAATTAACATGCGCATGCGTTTTAGCCGATGACGAGTTCATTAGTTCAGCAAAACACATGTAGGAATCTATACAGGAATCTATTGCAAGTGTCTCACTGTAACACAGATGTTTGCTTTTTTTAAGTAAAGGAGGGACAAGTGAAAATGTATTTTTGAGGTAGTAAACATCATGCCACAAGTGCTGTCAATTAATCTTAACTTGTAATGAAGCCGGATTACTTTAATCTAAACTGACTGTAGTAAATGATGAAAGTGATTCCTGCTTCTGAAATACAACAGAACGGACAAAAACGCCCTTCCCAACAGAGGCCAAAGTCTATGATTTTGTCTGTTTGCAAGTGAGAGAAAGTGAAAGAGAGTGTGGTGGTGTGTTTGACCTCCCTATGGGCCAGGCTTCTGTAACAGAACCTGCGTTGATCTCAAAGCTCTCTTAAAGAGCAAGTGTTTGTCATTAGAAGGAACTCTGTTCCTGTTAGTCCTCAAAGATCACATCAAAACCCCCATTCACCTCGAAATACCCCTATCCCTCAGCATGAGGACCAAATGCTGATAACCAAGAAAGGATTAAAACCAGGCTGACAGAAACAATCCTCAGTCTTCTCAGACTTACTGACCCGGAGAAGGTCATTGTTAAAAATCAACCACAAGAGACGAAACACAGAGGCCGGTTGAAAAGAAGTTCTGCTATAAGATCACTGTTTATCTTTTTAGTGCAGGATTATGATTCATATTAACAACAGCAAGCAGCTTGAATATCGACAGATTACATTAACATAGCACTCAATATTCAATTTTACAAATAATAAATTGACATATTTCACTGGCAGCTGTGCTGTATTTTATAGGGAGGAGTGTTTTAAAATAGTCAAAATTGTATTGGTTGCTCCCAGATGTGAACTGTCTCATGGCAATTTTAAATTGATTGACAGATGGATAAAGAAAAGCAAATGGATTAAGAAAAGAAATTGGCCAATGCTATGTAAAACCAATTTTTTTTTTTAAATAAATAAAAAAACCTTGGACACTTGCTGTTTTTTTATGTTGTTAATATGAGCTGATTCATTATATTTTGCAAACCCTTTAACATTAATTAAATACAGTTATATATAAGTATTTTCATTTGTCATTTTGAAGTGATTTACCAGTAATAATTTATTATTAAACTTTTAAGATTTAACTAGATATAACTTTAACTTTTTTATTTAACTACATTTTATACATTCATTAAACAAACATGTCTGTTTAATGTTATTTATTTATCAATTTGAAAAGTACTTTTTTTTTTTTTAATTCATAAAATAATAACTGACTGATTTTGTTTTTAAGTGGAACTCTAGTCTTCCGTATAAGAACTCCTTTTATTTGAAGTCTAATGGTTTATTGTTTTTCCTATATATTATATAAGCAAAAGGAACACACAAGCCATGCAGGATTTTGTCAATCAGTGAAATTGCGCAGGTCTTGCTTTTTCAGCGACCAATGAATGGAGTTAATGCAGAGACTCATCGGTGCTAAATGTGAGTCACCATCACAGAATCAAAACAAAGTTGTATCATTAGCAATAATAGAATGTGCAGGAAATGAGAATGACCAAACAATCTGCCAGCACATTCTAAGATGAGTCACTGTATCTGAAAAGGTCATGCATGATAGAAAAACTGAGCTGGCAAGGGACTGCAAGACACTTGAAGTGTGCCTGAGGGTGAAAGATTGAAATATTGGAGAACTCTGACCCGCAGAGGGCATCACAGAATGTGAACTCTAGACATGGATTGACAGAGGAACCTTTGAGATGCATGAAAGGCCCATTGAGGGCTGTCAGAGTTTAGTTTAGATGGGAATGATGGCAACAAGGGAGAGGGCTGGTGTTGTGGCTCATATCAGCGTGTTTCACCCGTTTCACCAAACAGTGGCTGCCAGCCATGGCAGCAGGCCGCCGGGGGCCGAAAGAAGGGGGGCAGGTGTATGTGACGGTGGCCACAGAGGGCCCTGTGTTGGGCTCACTATCAGCAAGGGAGTGCTCGGAAAGATAGGTGAGTCAAGGGCCGAGGTCACCCTGTCTCTGGGCGTCTCAGATAAAGCCCTGGGGGGAGTTGTTATTGGGGGGGGCTCTGGAAGAGGTTAGCAGGCTCTTTCCAAGCAGTCTGCAGCCCACACGAGCCTGTCGATGCCTTATCAGGCCCGCCGTTCCGGAATCATCCATCCACTCACACCAGCTTAGATAAAGCCAAGTCGGAGCTGTATGGGACACTGCAGGCCCATGACAACAAACGGACCAGGGGACGGCAGCAATGCTGAGAGAGGTGCCAGGAATGGAGGACAGAAAATAGCCACTGTACTTAAGCCAGACGAGATTACATCTATAAAACTCTTCTGTTCTATCAACCAAAAACTCCTTAATTAAGCCTTCTTAAGCCTTAAACTTCAATCAAACCTTCTAAGTTATCATAGTTAGTTAACTAATCACCTACAAAACAGTTAAGTGTAGCCAGACTTTCTGTTAGCATTCATTCTGGCCAAAAACCAGTTAACCA
Organism: Megalobrama amblycephala; assembly: GCF_018812025.1. NCBI lineage: Eukaryota > Metazoa > Chordata > Actinopteri > Cypriniformes > Xenocyprididae > Megalobrama > Megalobrama amblycephala. The sequence goes on from NC_063045.1 coordinate 49,882,064, forward strand.
GGTTTTGGTGGGCTTATCGTAAATAGATACATTTATACAAAGCAGCTTACTTTTTTTCTCTCTCTCTCTCTTATTTCCTTCAAAGAATGGTTGAATCAGTCAGACACATCTAGACTGATGGCTTTAGCCACAGTCTTACTTACACAAGTGCTTTTTTTTAAGATGGCATGTTAAGTTAAAAATTCTTATGTCTTATTTAGTCAATTTATTCGTTCAGGCATTTTGAAAATATGTAGTTTTACACATCCCTAAATCAAACCCATGGCCTTGGCATTGCTACAAGCATGATTTATTTGAGCTACAAGACTTTCAAAGTCAGGAATGTTTAATTTGTCCTCAAAACCGCTCACTGTATCAACCTGTTACCTCATAAACACAACTATGTTTCCAGGCAAACTGGTCCCTCCCTATACTCTTGGAAGTTGCATAGCACCAGCCAACCAGATTTAAACTGGAGATTTCAGTCTTTTTTCTGTGCAATATGCATTAGATTGTAAACCGGAAAACTTGTTCATGTTCTGTCAAAATTGAGAGTATTAAACACCATTAATATCTAGCAGACATCTCATCCAGGACAGCACTGAGAGAAAGTACTGTGTGGAAGAACTTTGATGTTAAGATAAATTAATTACTTTGTTCTGAGGAGGACTTTGCATGTGTGTGCGTGTGTATAAAGAATGTGAGTTAATGGCAAGTTAGTTTATCTTCTTCCCACTCTGAAATTACTCTTGGGCTGTGCAGAGGTGGATCTTCATATAATTAAAATATGCTAATGTCGTCCATACATTTATGTCTAACAAGTTTCAGTCAATTAAAGGAGCAAACAGCAGACCACGGTGATAACTCACAACCAATCACGAAGAGGTGATGATGTAAACAAATGAGGGCCATTTAGTTTCATGAAAGTTCTATGAGGTTCTAGTTCACTAGTTCTACTCAGGTCCTGAAGCTGTACGAGAAAATGGAGGAAGTAATTTCCAAAGCTACACGAGCATTTGATTGTGTTTGTCCAAACACTCATTATTTTCACACTTCGTTTTCCCCCCCTTATCTATAAGACATTCACTCAAACTCCTCCAGAATAACACTCATCACTGCATTAGTCACACAAACACAGTCTTTTGCCTGGAGATCCGATTCACTGTCTAGGCCAAAGCCATTTGTGTGTCGTTATAATCAATCATTTGACTGTGAGGGGACGGTTCTAATGGCAAAGACACAAGCAAACAAACAAACAGAGTAAGAATCAAGCACAAATCTCAGTATCCTATTATGTATAGAACCACCGTGTAAGAGAATCTCACAAAAGCTTAATGTTTGTTAGTGATTAACATTTGACATTTGAGACCGACGTTTCTGCGAGAAAACACAAAGCCGATCTCATAGGTCTGGAACCCGTTAAGCTTGTGTGGTTTAGTAGCTAATCCAGCTGTTACAAAACCCAGAGATGGATGAAACTCTGATTAGGGTGGCGGATCAGAGGAGATATATTTGGACCATTGTGAATACCCGGAGGAATAGAGACGACAGGAGCCACTTTCGTCTCTTCCGTGCGTCATAAATATAATTGGCAGAAGCGCTCACTAGTTAGGACTGAGTGAGAACTGAGAAGGTGTAAATTACAAGTGAGCACAGCGCGACTTCTAAATCAAAGGTTGTGGTTTCTCGAGCTTCGAAGCTGAGGCTGCCGAGACATGCATGTCTAAGATGGATATCGGAAACTCTCTGCAGACGAGGGTCAGAGGTCAGAAAGAGAAACTTCAGAGGCTGCCCATAAAATTTACGCTGTCTCTAACATCAGAGGGTAGATATGCACATTGCTTGTCTACATAAATCCTTCAAGAGTAGCGCCTCACCTCCTTTTACACCTCCTCCAGAACGGATTCTAATTTACATGTCTGAGTTTTGGCCCATTGTGAATTAAACAGACTGCTAAAGAAATATTCAGGGTTCAATAAAAGTCAAGCTCATTTGAAAGTTTTTGTAGCATATTTACCACATAATTTTGAATCTTCCATTGTTTTCTTAAAAAAATAAAATAAAAAATTAATGGCTATGCACTTACAATGAAAGTGAATTGGGCCAATTTTTGGAGGATTTAAATGCAGAAATGTGAAGCGTATCATTTTATAAGAACACTTACATTGATTTTTGTTAAACTTGTATTATTTGAGTGGTAAAGTAGTTTAAATCCTCATTTTTATATTCATTTTAAGGTTTTAGTGTTTATGTTGATAATGCCATAGCAGCAAACTGGATATAATTTTATACAAAAAAGGTTAGTAAGACTTTCTTCCACACTAAAATCATGTTTACATTCATATTGTTTACGTCCTATGGCTGTATTTTAACATTTACATATTGGCTCACGGTAACACACATTTTTGCTTGTTTTTAAAGAAAAGGATGGACAAGGGCAACTTAATTTTTGTGGTAATCAACACTATGCCACACGCGCTGTCAATTTATATAATCCAGTATATTCCTTTAAGTGAAAGATGTGCCAACTGTTCTCTGTGCCTTTGACTCTCATTGCGGGTGGTGCTTGTAGAAGCTCAAATTCATTTCACCAAGCAGAAAAATGCTTTGAGGAAATGTGTTTTGTTTGCCCGGGTAACAGGTTTCATTTAAGGAGGCGCACACAATCACTAAGACAGACAGAGAAAGCATTAGTACACCAAGCACATCCTCGGTTTGAGCGATAAAGCTGCTGCCAAGGAAGACTGTGCTTCCCTCCTTTGCTTAGAGAAGACGTCCATGTAAGTGTTTTTGGGTACACATATGATAGAACCAAAGCCCTATGTAGAATGATGTATCACCGCTGCCATTTGCGATTACTGTAAAAGCAATGTGGCATGGGCGCATTCAGTGAAAGAGCAGAGAACAAACAAAGACTATCACATATTGTACAATACAGCCATTCAGCCGACAGTGGCAAACAGGGACCTGCGGTTAATCTGAAAAGATTTCTCTGAGAGTCTCTATATTGAAGAACATTCATATTTAATCACAGTATCTGGAGTAAAACATCTCGCCGTCTGTGAATCATACACTTGCTTTATTACCGTATTTGCTAGAAACGTCTCGTATCTGCCGCTGGCGACGGGAGGATGGAAAACGGAATGATTTTGTAATGGCTTCTGGCACATCCATTATTCAATATGAAATACCTTGAAAGTTTATTTTACTGTGCTCCGTCTCGCACTTCGAGCAGCCATTTCATATGCAGCTAAATTGATTCAGCGGTGTTGTGTGGGGTGAACCGTTCCGACCAATTTATCATGCAAAAGGTAAGCCTGAGTAACAGAGGACATTGGGAAAGGGAGATACAAAGGAGATTGTGTGGGCACACGCTGTCGCTGATTGGTTTTTAAACAGGTTCTCCAGTCAGTTCTCGCCAGATAAGATGGCCATTAATGGCCACGGAGTCAAGCTCTTCAGAATTGACTGAAGCTTCTTTGAAATCAGCAGCCTGACACTGAATCGATACCGGTTTGGTCTTTAAACGAATCACAATGTGATTCAGAAGGTTTTTTGAAACCAAAGTTTCCTCAATCAAACAACAATGCAAAAACAAAGATCAAAATATGTTGAGGAACGTGCAGGTCTGATAATTATTGTTGCGCGTTCTTTATTTGTTTGCCGAATGATGGAATGTCAAGCATCAGGTAATGCTGCTTTTTTTGGCATGCGAAGACAGATTGAAACTGTGAGAGAGAGAGACAGAGCATGAAAGTGATGGGGAGGAAGAAAAAATACAATAGCTTAAAATTGAGGCAGTGCGGGGGGAGTGTTGGTGGCAGGAAGAAAGGTTGAGAGTCGATGCCACCAATCTAGTTATGACCCCATGTAGTGATTGCTCTGCAAAACTTAGCAATTACACCAGTTCTTTCTTCCGCCGCAGGCTACTATGCAATCAGACCGGCCTCTTTCAGACCAGTGGCAAACGCTGCCCAAAACTGCCCACTGTGTTACTGCCATGAGAGGGGAAAAAAATCAATTCAAGCTCATTAACAACTTCATAAAGAAATTTGAGATTCTTGTCATTTTCGGCACAGACTTGCTACATTATTTATTATGTTCCTTTTATTAATCACATACTGTACAGTGGGATCCAAAAGTCTCAGACCACTAATTTAATAATTTTTTTCTTCATTTGAAATCATATAATTAGCATAACAATAAGAGTTTCAAAGTTGAATTGAAAAGTGAACATGCATTTCAGAATGTCTTAGTATTTAGTATGTATGTCCTCATTTTGTTTGTAAGAGAAAAAAATTATTCTTATTTCTTCTTTTGCAGAACACAAAAGGTAATTATTTTAAAGAATGCTGGGATCCAACAAAATGAATAAAAAAAGTGTTTTTAGCATATGTTCTTTTGTGTTCGGCAAAAGATGACATGAGAGTGAATAAATGATGGCAGGGTTTTAATTTCTGGGTGATTTATTCCTTTAACGACAACAACATGAACCTTGAAATAGTGCAGAATAGTGAATATTTTAGACTTTTGGACCCCACCGTGCATCTGTTTGGATGGCATAGCTGTAATGTAGTCAAATTGTGTAAAGTCATTAAGAACCTGGTCACATCGGTTAACTGCAGGCAGAAGCTAATGATCGTGTGAGAGCTGAAAAGAGTGTTTCTGAGCCAGTTTGGGTCTAGGGAACATGTGTTGAATCATTTACACTGTTTACTCTGTGCATCAGAAGGTGTTAGACTCATCCATGCTATTTTAATAATCTGAGAGAAGGCAGAAAAACCATTCCCACACCAGTCTGCTGTATAACATCTTCAGGCTCATAAAACATAATGTGCATCTTTTTTTCTTTTTTTTTTAAATTTTTTCCCCAACATACTTTAGAGTCAATGTAAATGTAATCACCTTCAAGAGAAAAGCTGTTCAGTATGGTCTGAAGCATTAAACGTGACAAGGTTTTTAATGCAATTTAAAAAGGACCGTCTTTTGTAAGACACATCTTTTGTTCTAATTCATATTTATATAATACAAGTTTCCGATAAACTCTTTGAACGTTTGATGTCTTTGAAATGCAGCAAAGACAGAGATTAAATAGGTTTTTATTTTTGGAAAGCCAATAAACCAATGATGCCTAACGGCTAGGAAATATGAGAGCGAGCCTGTGTTGTGCGTTTCTATAGCTGACACCGATCCTCCCTGATCTGTCCATATCTTCAGGTCCTCTAGACCCCAAGTTCAAGCATTTCTTAAGAAAGCTATGGAAAACTGAAAGGTCCTTTTCAGTGCATTTTAATGGTGAACATGTCAAGCAGCTTCAAAAAGACACATTGGGAACTATGCTAGACTATAGTGAAGCTCCTGCCTTAGAGGTAAAATATCACTTTTGGCCTTTCTTAAAAATACAATTCAATTCAAGGCCTGTTCGCTCAAAAGAATGTGAAGCCTAGTCATTATTAGCTGATCTCGGCTGGGGATCTGATGAAGAAATGAAATCTGCTTTATAACTTCAAAGGTCTTCACTTCAGTACAGGCACCTAGCTGTCCGGCTCACTACCAAGCCAACAGGGGTGTAACGGGGAGTTTTTATTGGATAACAAATAGGAAGACATAGAATAGCCTTCAGAAATACTGTGGTGTGATATTCCAGCACTAATTTTGAACAGTGGATTATTTTTAAATCTGCTCCACTCAAATTTTAAGTGCCATTGTGACACACCACAGGGCTGAAAAATAGATGGAGGCCTTGGAACGGTGGTATTCAACTGCTTATGAATTCACCTGAATAGGGCTGCTGGCACAAAAAAAAAGCAGGGATAAAGCTGATTTTTTTCATTACTTTTATCTGTGTGCGTAAATGCACAAGGAAAAGCACATCTGTTTCGTTTGGGGAGGGGGTTTTTGTGGGTGTGTGTCTGTGTGCGTTTTAGAGGGGAAATGGAATTTTACCCTGAAGCCATCTGCATTACACTTTGAAGACAGAACAGTCATTTTTGTTGGTCCTGACCACACCCAACAACGGCCCCTTCCCAACGGACTGCACAAGACCAGACATGACGTCCAGTCTGATGAACCGAGCATACCATCCTTTGGCGCCAGTTTGTGAATCTCTTTTCTTTATCTTTAATTTCTATATAAATATACTTACAGGTGCATGATATATATGTACCATATCGGTTATCAGCAAATAATACAGATCTTTTTTAATTTACTGGTATCAGAGTTTAGTATTATTCATATAGTATTTTATTAATATTTTGAATTTGCTTTCATTATTTATTTATTTTTTTGCTTCAGACCATACTGAACTGATCTTTTTGTTTTATTTAAATTTTTTGTTTTTTTTTATCAATTTTGTTTTATTAATTATGCCCTTTTGTCAAAGTTTTTTATATTTCTATTCAGCTTTCTTTGTATTTCAGTTTTAAATAATTTTTGTACTTCAACTTTTTTGTAGGTGTTAAAGGTGCCCTAGAATTAAAAATTGAATTAACCTTGGCATAGTTAAATAACAAGAGTTCAGTACATTGAAATGACATACAGTGAGTCTCAAACACCATTGTTTCCTCCTTCTTATATAAATCTCATTTGTTTAAAAGACCTCCGAAGAACAGGCGAATCTCAACATAACACCGACTGTTACGTAACAGTCGGGATCATTAATATGTACGCCCCCAATATTTGCATATGCCAGCTCATGTTCAAGGCATTACACAAGGGCAGGATGTCTGGATGTGCACAGCTGAATCATCAGACTAGGTAAGAAAGCAAGAACAATAGCGAAAAATGTCAGATGGAGCGATAATAACTGACATGATCCATGATATCATGATATTTTTAGTGATATTTGTAAATTGTCTTTCTAAATGTTTCGTTAGCATGTTGCTAATGTACTGTTAAATGTGGTTAAAGTTACCATCGTTTCTTACTGCATTCACAGAGACAAGACTGTTGTTATTTTCATTTTTTAAACACTTGTAGTCTGTATAATTCATAAACACAACTTCATTCTTCATAAATCTCTCCAACAGTGTGTAATGTTAGCTTTAGCGACGGAGCACCATCAAACTCATTCAGAATCAAATGTAAACATCCAAATAAATACCATACTTACGCGATTAGACATGCTGCATGACAAACACTTTTTAAATATCCATTTTGAGTCGTGAGCTCCGGGGGCAGAGAGCACGAGAATTTAAAGGGGCCGCGCAGCCTGAATCAGCGCATAGTTAATTATGCCCCAAAATCAGCAGTTAAAAAAATTAATTAAAAAAAATCTATGGGGTATTTAACAGAGCAAAAAACATTGCTATCGCAAATGACTGATGGAGAAATCAGAAGCAGCTGAGAAAACGGGGTGTTTATCATGTGAATGTTGCTGTTTTTCTTGAAATATTGTGTGAAAACATCGAATGGACAGAAAGAGGAAGGTGAACACAAGACACAAACATCATTTGTGTAGAAACATCAGAGCTTTCAACTATCAGGCTCCTGCAGCTAAACCTTCTGTTCCTTCAAAGCAGGAGGTTCAGAAAGACTTGCAGACACCTGATGTTTTGTTCAAATACTTGTCAGGTCTGGGCACACCGTTATGGCATCCCTATACTGTAGATTTCGTTTTATTTGAAAAGGGGGAAAACATAGCCGAGGCATGTTCTGAACTGGATGAGAAGATAAAGTCAGCTTTGCTTTGTAGTTTCAATCATGCAGAGGGATGCAGCATAGCCACTGGCAACTAGAGACAGGATGAGGGCAGCCAGTTTCCTCCCTGCCGTTTTACCGCACAGCTCCTGGGGGCACTGAGGATTCAGTTACCACAACAGCACAAGCTAAGATAAGATTTAAAAACACTTTCCCTGGCCAAGAACAAGAAATGAGCCCCAGATCCCAATAAAACACAAACACCTGAGGAATATGTGAGCAAAATCAAAATAATATTGAATATAAAGGAGCGCTTTGTTTTTTAGAGCTTCGTGTTGGAGTTTCTGCTCAAGTCAATGTTTGTTTTGAGCCAAAACGGTCGTTAATGCAAATTACGTGACAAAGAGAACTTTAGAAGTTAAAATATTTAAGGCAGAGATGCAAAACTACATACAGTGTTAGTCTCTGCATTAGTAGTGGGAATTTTTCATTGGTCATCTATTTTCATTGGCATATATATTATATATTCACACACCATATTGCAAATGTCTTATATATAGTACAATAAACAAGTTAATATGTAAAAGCAATTTCGCATTCAAAATCAAACTGTTGGTCTAAATATCACTTTCAATAAAAAGGAAAAAACATATACTCAGCAATACAATTTGAATAATCACATCTGACTTTAAATGTTGGCTGGAAAACAGTTGGGATGTTTAGCAGATGAGAAGGGAAAGTAGCTGTACTGCTGCCCAGGATGGTGCAGCGACTGATGCTGAAGATAAAATGGATCAGTCATTGCACTGAGCCGTTGGCTGCCTCGGCCCATCTGAGATGTGAGAGCCACTGGGGTGAGTTCATGAAAAGGATCAAACATGCTCCAAAGCTTTACAGCGATATGATATGTTACCCTTCCCCATGCCTGAGTTAACAAAGCACAAGAAAATAAGAGAAATTATATTGAAAGTTGTAGTTCCACTGCCTGAACTGTATAAAACAGACTTTGAACCAAATGAAAAAGGCTGATGACCACCAATGGGTCAAGGTTTGGCTAGTTAGGAAGAAGTTAGCGTCAGCTGGTAGATGCCAACTACACCATTCTAAAAAAAAGAAAAAAAAAAAAAAAAAAAAGAATAAAAAAGGCATTTTTCTCCTTTGACAGCCATTCATAAGTAGCCGTGTGTTCTGATAAAAAAATTTTTTTTTGCAAGAACATAATACTGCAAAAACAAATATTACCAGTGCCTTTGTCTGCTTGAATGTCACAGCTCAAGATAGTTGCTAGGGGAGGTCTTGAGACTAACAGTGTTCTTGTGGTGACCTCAGCCAATCACTTGTGTAACTGAGATGAATGGGAATGCTATGATGACTAAAACTTGACGTCAACACCATTAAGCTCTTGCTTCGGAAAAAGACAAACTTCTTCAGGGCTTGCAATATTGGTAGGCCGACATCCCAGGGCATTTCAATTCTACTCGGCCAAAAAAGACAGATCAAAATGAAGAAAAAGGTACAGCCAAAGAAAAGCCGACCACCACAAGAGTTCCAAAAAAATCAGACTATGAGGTGAAAAGAAAGTGCAGTTTTTTTTGGTTTAATGAACAAAAGAATTTCCGTGGCTGGAACATGACAAGGTAAACAACACAATGTTCTGTCGGGTGTTTCGTCATTTCTCCACAATTTCTGACTCGACAAGCTCTTCTGTCACTGGAACCAGTAATTTTATGAAAGACCCCATCAAAAACCATGACAAAACCCTGCATCACAAGAAGTGCATTGGTGCCCAGTCTGTAGTGTCTTTTCCAAAATGAATGCCATCTGCAAAAAACATACTAAAAGTAAACCAAGCACACAGGAAGTCCAGTTCAGTTAGAACCAAATGCATATTTGCATTGATGATTGTAATTTGATTATTTTATACAGTATATGACTGTTGATATTTGTGTCTTGAAAAATGTTTAAACTCCTATCAAATTTTCAAAAAAAAAAAGAAAAAAGTTTTTTATTCGGGCTAGTTAATTCATTTCAAGCTACCAAATTCTGAAGAGTGCCTGCCTGAAGGGCTACCAGGGATTTTGATATTTCATAAGCCCTGTTTTTGTGAACTTGCTAAGTACCAGACAGAAATAGAAAGGGGAAATTCGGCCCTTGTATTTCTAGTTTTGTGTTAGTGTGAGGAACCTTGTGTTTTGTAGGTCAATTTCATTAAATGACATCTGAAATGTGGTCATGAGACCACTGCATGGGCCTGAATCAAACAAATACTTTAGCTTGTGTCTCCTATATATAGAACAGCAGAAGATTAGTGCACTGCCCAGAGAAAAATACATTGCCTCTTATCTCCAAGGAACACACTTTAAGAAATCTTTTCTGAAAGTGTGTGTGCAACCCCAACGAGAGGGATAGAGTGAGATGAAGAGCAAGAAAAGGAATTAAAACTCTTCACCTGCAAATCGTCCACCTGAAATGTTGGGAACACCAAAGGCGCAGGCTTTTAGCTTAAATACCTTTAGTAAGAGATCTACGATAACCACTCGAAAACCTCCCAAGAATGGTGTTATCTCCGACTGCTATGAATGTGCTCACAGGTACTTCCAAATAAGGATGTAAAAAAGAAGTGGAAGTTGGTCAGCTTGTGGTTAAATTTAGTGTGCTATCACCCCAAGCTTTCAGCATGTTGCTAGCAGACAGCAACAGAGTTCCTCTCAGACATATTACAGCCTGATGTCACTAAAATGGCACTTCAGAAGATGGAGTGGACTCCTTAAAGTGCATTGGATGTGCTAGTAACTTGCAACAGAGTTATGTTTATACATTTATAAATAAATCCCAAATATATCACTGTAAACAGCTGTCGGTTATGTTAAAAATGTTAAATTAGGACCAGTCGAAAATATACAGTGGTTGATTAGTGCATTAAAAAAAAACAAACAACTGCAATCTTTCTTCTTCGCTTTCCTGTTTTTTCTATTTCACAGTGGCTTTTAGTTCACATAATGGCTAATATGAGCACTTCGAACAGAATAGTTAGCCCTGCTATTAGAATGCAGCCATTTTAAAAGGTAAAAATCATGGCTTTTAGCTGCTACCAACCATTTCTTTCGAGGTTAATGTTGGATGTGCAATTGCCTCATTTGCTGTGAGGAAAATTACAGGACAGGTCAATAGCATTATTAGCATAGCAAAGTGGAGGCCATGGGGTGACAAAATGGCAGACTACAGGTACATCGAAAGCCTACTGGGGTCTTTGAGATATATAACTCTAGTAATTTTCTTTTCCAATGACTTTCAAGAATAGAACAGACTTTTCAGACTCGATATTCAGCATAGCAAAGTTTTTTTTGCATTTTCTCCGTGCACATCTACGAAACTTTTAACATTGGGCCCATTATATTGGTATTAGAAAAGCAAAGTGGAGGCCATGTGGTGACAAAATGGCAGACTACAGGTACATCGAAAGCCTACAGGGGTCTTTGAGATACATAACCAAGTAATTTTCTTTTCCAATGACTTTCAAAAAGAGAACAGACTCCTCAGACTCGATATTCAGCATAGCAAAGTTTTTTCGCATTTTCTCCGTGCACATCAACGAAACTTTTAACATTGGGCCCATTGTATTGGTATTAGCATAGCAAAGTGGAGGCCATGTGGTGACAAAATGGTAGACTACCGGTACATCGAAGCTTACGAGGGTTTTTGAGATATACAACAAGTGATTTTCGTTTCCAATGGTTTTCAAAAAGAGCACAGCCTCTTTAGACTTGATATTCAACGTAGCAAAGTTTTAGTTTTTTCTCCACGCGCATCTATGAAACTTTTAACATTGGGTGATTGGATTGGTATTAGCATTGCAAAGTGGAGACAAAATGGCAGACTACCAGTGTAGCAAACCTTACTGAGGTCTTTGAGATATTTATTTTCTGATGGCTCTCTAAAGAGCACAGCCTCCTTAGACTTGATATTCTGTGTAGCACGCTCTTGGTTTTCCTCCGCACACATCTACAAGACTTTTAACATAGGGCCCATTGTACTTGACCCTTCTGGATGGTAAATAAATCAATTTGTGCTGAATGCAGAAAGTGCTGTCAGACAAGATGAATAAAGAAACAAGGGATTTTGAAGAAAGGGAGGGAGGGAGAGAAAAGGGCAAACACCCAGAGGTGGGATTTATTGAATAAATAGAGAGACGGATCCATCCTAAACTTTCCCTCAAAAGACAACTGAGAGTGGAAAGACGAAGCAAAGACGAAAGACGAAGATCCACTAGGGAAGACTGTTGCTTTATCCTGCTCTCTGTGGCATTCCCATCATAAAAGCAGCAACAAATTCAGTGCAGATAGTGTAAAAAAATCTGCAAATTTGCATGTGAAGAGAAAGATAAAGACCCGCTCGTGAAGACAGGAATTTTGGGAGGCGTCACAACAGCCCCTCAGGCCACCAGTCTCAATGTGCTGAAACAGGCTCATGAAGAGGGGTAAAAAAAAAAAGCAGGTTTCTTTTCCCCCCGATGTGAACCGAAGCAGCTGTGCACCGTTTGTGTGTACATAATCAACCATTTACCTCTACTCCAACTTTCAACCTTTTAAAATCGCATTAGAACGGTGCACGCTGAAACAACACGGCGCTCTGAGGGAGCTCCTCCAGCCCGCAAGAGCTGGAACTAATTTATCGCATGAGAGGATGCTTCTTCCCCTGCCTCTCGGGAGTGGAGCGGGTCGGCTGCCTGCCCTAATCATTTTCACCATGAGGTTTACTGAATGTTTAACTTGTCAAAAATCCGGTGCTATCCGACTATTGCATGTAAAGTCATGCGGCAAAGCGGTTTTGGAAATTCGAAAAGGGAATAATAAATTGAGTCGCAATTGATTCTATATGCTATGCATCTTTGGGAACCCTTTTGTTTGAGAACTCTTAATGATACTCCTATACGTGATTTTAGTGGGCA